>NC_080393.1:55998737-56298737 GCF_028751815.1 Salvia miltiorrhiza
AGCTACGAGCTGAAACTAACCATACTTTGTTCCAGGAAATTTCATCTCAGGGACTGTTTCACATGATACATTACCATTTGGACCAGATTGAAGAGGTGTACCTGGTGGATGCGCAGAAGGAGTTGGAGCAGGGGAGTTTGGATTCTAAGATGGACTTCTTGTTAAAGGAGTTTCAAGACGTATTTGCTGAACCACAAGGGTTACCACCTGCAAGGGGAACAGAGCATCAAATTATTCTCAAACCAGGAAGTGTACCCAAACATCAGTATCCATACAGAATTTCACATCACAACAAAAATGAAGTTGAAAAGATTGTTCAAGAGCTGCTAGATACTGGAATAATACAACACAGTAAGAGCCCATTTGCATCACCTGTTTTGTTAGTTAAAAAGAAAGATGGTACTTGGAGAATGTATGTTGATTACAGGTATCTCAATTCCCTCACTGTTAAGCATGATTACCCCATTCCACTAATTGATGAATTGCTGGATGAGTTATATGGCTCTAAGTTTTTCTCTAAGTTAGACCTGAGGTCAGGTTATTTTCAGATCTTAGTAAAGGATTCTGATAGATACCTCACTGCTTTTAGCACACACCATGGCCATTTTGAATTCCTAGTCATGCCTTTTGGTTTGTGCAATGCCCCAGCCACCTTTCAGTCCTTAATGAACCATGTTTTTAAACCATTTTTAAGGAAGTTTGTGTTGGTATTCTTTGATGATATTCTAGTTTACAGTAAGAGTGAAGAGGAACACTTACTGCATTTGAGGAGCGTACTGATGACTTTGAGAGAACACACATTGTATGCAAAAATGAGCAAGTGCCAATTTGGGCAAAGGAAGATAGAATATTTGGGCCATATTATTTCTAAGGAAGGGGTATCTACTGATCCAGACAAAATTTCAAGTATGGTTAGTTGGCCTACTCCAAAGAACATCAAGCAGTTGAGGGGGTTCCTTGGTCTCACTGGCTACTACAGAAAATTTATCAAGCATTATGGACTGATCAGTAAGCCTTTGACTGATCTATTGAAGAAGGATTGTTTCAGATGGGGTCCTGAAGCTGACAAGGCTTTTGTCACACTCAAGGATGCTATGACTCAAGCTCCTATCCTCACTTTACCTGATTTCAGCAAGAGGTTCGTTTTGGAAACAGATGCTAGTGGAACAGGTGTGGGGGCTGTCCTACTCCAACATCAGAAACCTATTGCTTATATGAGTAAATCTCTGTGTCCCATGAATCAGGCACTATCTATTTATGAGAGAGAATTCTTGGCTGTTATATTAGCTGTTCAAAAATGGAGGTCTTATTTGCAGGGACACAAGTTCATTATCAAGACTGATCAGCAAGCTCTGAGGCACCTGCTAGATCAGAAGAGTATGAACCCAGTTCAACAAAAGTGGATCACTAAGCTATTGGGCTTAGATTATGAGATCCAATACAAGAAGGGGGCAGAAAACAAAGTGGCTGATGCTCTCTCTAGATGTCTTGACTCTGGAAATGGGTGTATGGTAATCTCTACAGTCTCACCTGCTTGGATTTCACAGGTGAAACTCAGCTATGAAGGAGATGCTCGCTTGTCCAACGTGTTTGCTGCTAAACTTGTAGATGTCACTGCACACCCTGAATTTCAGATTGAGGGAGATATTTTACTGTTTAAGGGCCGAGTGGTTATTGGATCTTCTAATAGTCTAAGACGAACCATACTACAAGAGGTGCATGCTACCTCTTTTGGGGGTCATTCTGGTATACAGGGAACGTATTCAAAGCTCAAATCTTTCTTTTTTTGGCCCTATATGAGAAAAGATGTGGAGAACCTAGTGAAGGAGTGTGATGTTTGCCAGAGGAACAAACCAGATTTAGCCTCCTATCCTGGGCTTTTGCAGCCACTACCTATCCCTGACAAAGCTTGGACTCATATCTCTATGGATTTTGTCGAGGGGCTACCCACATCTGCTGGCAAGAATGTTATTTTGGTAGTTGTGGACAGACTCACAAAGTATGCTCATTTCCTGGGATTGTCACATCCTTTTACGGCTCAGACTGTGGCCAAACTATTTATGGATAACATTTATAAATTACATGGTCCACCAATCAGTATTGTATCGGACAGGGACAAGGTTTTTACAAGCATTTTCTGGAAGGAGTTATTTAAACTGATGGGAACTAAACTGGAGATGTCAACCGCCTATCACCCTCAAACCGATGGGCAGACTGAGAGGGTGAATCAATGCTTAGAGGGATACTTGCGGTGTATGACTGGTGCTAATCCTAAGCAGTGGTTCAAGTGGTTATCTTTAGCTGAGTATTGGTACAATACTAACTATCATAATAGTCTAAAGTGAACCCCATATCAGGCTCTTTATGGGTTACCTCCACCACATACAGGTTTGGGTGCTTACTTAAACTCAACTAATCAGGAAGTGAAGGATTGGTTGGTTAATAGGCAAGCTGCAGTTCATGTCTTGAAGGAAAATTTGAAATTTGCCCAAGCTCGCATGAAATTTTTTGCAGATCAGGGGAGAAGTGAAAGGAATTTTGAAGTAGGAGAGAGGGTTTACCTGAAACTACAGCCTTTCCGTCAAAACTCTTTAGCTTTGAGAAAGAATCTGAAGTTGGCAGCCAAGTTCTATGGCCCTTATTCCATCTTGGAGAAAATTGGAACAGTGGCGTATAAATTAGATCTGCCTGAATCTTCAAAAATCCACCCAGTTTTCCACGTTTCATTATTAAAAAAGTTTCTAGGAAATGGGGTGCTACCTTCTACAGCACTACCTGATGTGGACGTCAATGGACATTTCAAGATCGCCCCTTTTGCTTTTCTGGACAGCAGAGAAATTGACCGTGGTGCGGGAAAGATCCAACAAGTTCTGGTACAGTGGTCTCGCGATGGCGAAGACCTGACGAGCTGGGAAGATTTGAAGCCCCTAATCGCAAAGTTTCCTGATTTCGATCCTCGGGGACAAGGATCTGAAATTAGGGGGGGTATTGTCATGAACACGAATGGAGGAAAGGAGATGGTGCATGGAAAAGATGAAGAGTTGTTAAGAGAGAATGGACCAGAGGAAATAATGTTTGTCGGTGGCAGAGTTCCAGCTGCTCTGGGGAAGAAAGGAAGTCAAGTTGATGAAGTGGAGGTAGTTGACTCCACTAAAGGGGATGATTCAAATGAAGAGAGAGAGGCAACACGTGGCTGATGGGTTTCCAAGAGAATATTTGACTATTATTAAGCGCTTTTCACTTATGTTTGCTTAATAGCGTTTTATCCTTGCTGTTTTAACATTCCTTTATTTCCCTTAGTGCTTTTATTTAGCTTGAAAGTGTTAGTTTGTTATTTCGTACGGTTGGGACCATTGCTTTATAAATGGTGGCCATGCAATGTAAAGAAAACCTAAGAAATGAAGTATCTAGTTCTCTCCTCCCTCTGCCTCCCTCTCCGATCTCTTCTCTAATTCTCGTATCTATCCTTCTTTTTCTTCATCAAGTTTACACCTTTATTCATATTCCTTACGGATCCATAGCTAACTAACATAAATCCAGCTAGATCTATTACAAATTTATCCATGGAACATGATGGATAATAAAAAATTATGTCTTAAAATGTTTCATTTCTTTTCCAACATTCGACACAAAAGAGTTGTTTACTATTTTTTCTTCCTCATTTTCACTTCAATGATGGATAATATTATTCATCAGTGAATAATATTATCCATCCTTGAGGTGAAAATAAGAAAGGAAAAATGGTGAACATCTCTTTAGTGTGTCAAATGTTGTAAAAAAATTGAAATATTTCAAGGCATAAATTTTTATTATCCTTCCTTTTACATGGATAAATTTATCCATCAAAGAAAACACAACCTAGATAAAATTATCAAAATACAGTACCTAAAACTGTTTTAAATCATAAACTTTGAATTACTATAATATTTAACCTCGGTTGGCAAATTGAAGTAGCTTTACACGTAACCTCGAGTTTTAAATCAGAAACTTTGAATTATTGTAATTATTAAAAATGCAATAATTGCGAATGATAAAGTGTTAAAGATGATTAAAAAAAAGAGTCCGGCACGTTTTCACTTTGAATATGAAATAAAATGTATTATTTGCTGATAGTTGTATTTAATACTAACATTTATTTACTAATCAATGGATGCTTATACTAGGTTTTAAGCAATCTAATTGCTTTATTAAATATCTTTATTTGGTGGGTCATATGCAACCAACACCTGTGATGTGATCATAGAAGTACTGCAATAATTTTATACTCCCTCCGTCCATGAAAGAACTTCCTAGGAGGGAGTAGCACGAGTTTTAAGAAAAAATATTGTTATGTGTATTGAGAGTGGATAAAAGGTAGTTGAGTATATTGAGAGTGGATAAAAGGTAGTTGAGTATATTGAGAGTGGTGAAAATGTGTTATAATTAATATTGAGAGTTGTGAAAAGTGAAAAGTAAGAGGATTATAAGTGGTGGGGTATAGTCCAAAAATAGGTAGGAAGTTCTTTTGTGGACGTCCCAAAAAGGAAAGATAGGAAGTTCTTTCATGGACGAAGGGAGTATTTAATTAATCCGGGAAAGTTGAAGGAAGTTGTACGTCTGAAAATTGAAAAGAAAATTTATACCAAATGTATCATAATTCCTTAAAGAAAATTTTGGATTTAAGGATATTGCAATAAATAAATAAATAATTGTTAGAAATATTTAACTACAAAATACTCTCTCCCTTGTGAACAAATGGTATCAACTTTTCATTTTCACAAAAAATAGTCTCACTTATTTATAGACTTTACCACATAATATATTACAGTTTAATATATTAACTTATTTATTTTTCTATTATATGACCGATCATTTTTTATTTATAATATAATTAATTACTCCATCCGTTTCATTACGAATGTCTTATTGTTTTTGGGCACAGAGAATAATGAATGTATAATTAATAGATTAAGTGACTTGGTGGAGAGAGAAAAAAACATTGAAATTTATAAAAATAGGTCTAGAAAGAGAATAAGTGGTGGACCCATTAATTAATTAATCTTTTAATTATTTATTAAAAAATAAATGAGAAAGTGAAATATTTGTAATGGGATGAAAAGAGTATCATTATTACACCATCTCTAACACTCTAAAGTGAGACATTTTTTTTTCCCCATATAATACACTCAATTTTTTTTTTTTAAAATTCGTGTCATTATTTCATATGATATAAGTACATAACGGACAAACGAATCAAATTACATAATCTATATATTATATAAAAGAGCAGTATAACGGCTACTTTTTTCCACCAAAATTTCTCTCTCCTCATTTTTCTTTTTTTATTTTGATTCTTTTATAAAAATCGCCAACTTTGATTAATAAAAAAATATTCAACATGGATATTAAATTAAAGATAACGAAAAGATCTTTAATTTGATATAAAAATTATAAAAAAAATAAATTTAAAACGAATAAGTTATTATTATCAATTAAAGTTACAAAATTATTTTTTTTCTCTCTCTCCTTTCTCTTTTATAATTTCTTTTAATTATCATTAAAAATCAATTAATTGGTAATTGAAAATTTATATATTTTCAAATTCGTGTTTTTTATTGAAATTATATTGTGGATAATTTAAATTTTTTATTTAGATTTATATTTATATTTAAATTATAGTAGTATATATTTAATATGCATATTTATTTATTTAAATTATCGTTCAGTTTCGATATTGATCGTGCATCGCACGAGTGGGCGTGTGCTAGTTGTCATTAATTTAGAATTGGTATTATATAATCTTCTTTTTAATCCTTTTCATTCTTTTTTGTTGGGGGAGGGAAGCTTGGATATTCTTCATCTTCAAATAATAATAATAAAAAATTATATATCCATACATAAATGAAAGTGATAAGGCTTGAGTGAAACATTAATGGATTTAACAAGAAAATAAACCACCTGCCAAAAAGGGGAAAATATACGAAATAATCATCTGTGCATAGATGAGCATGGTCCTACCAGATTTTCTGAAATGGATTCGAGCAACAATTTGCTGGTATATTCTGATTTGATTCATCCATGTAATTTTGATCAGACTGTTGATTTTCAAGCGAAGAATTATTGATAGTTTTCACTTTGTTGATTGTTTTTGGTGAGAAGCTGGAGTCTAGCTCTCTGACATTTGCGGAGAAGCTGTGCGCAGCGGTGTTCCCGATTCTAGCGTTAATCGACGCGTTGATCTTCGCGGTTTCCAGTTGTTTCGATTTCAAGTGCAGAAAATCGAGCAATACGAAGAAATTGAGCTACGACTACGAGGATATTGTTCGTCTCTCTCGGGGATCTCATTGTAATAGTAATTTTGATCTCTTAAATTGTGCTTTTTATGAAGTTTTCAGTGTGTGTGATTGTGTGTGTTTAGAGAGAGAGAGATCCGTGCTTGTGTATTTTAAACGACTCCACTTTTTATTGAGTTTATTTGCGGTTGCTTTTGCAGTTACTGTAAATGAAGTGGAGGCATTGCATGAGTTGTTTAAGAAGCTAAGCAGTTCGATTATTGATGATGGATTGATACATAAGGTATGGATTTTTAGATGAGATTTTTTGATTTGTACCTAATTTCTGCATCGCTAATTTTAGTAAATTTTAGCTGCTATTGTTGGCTGAGGACTATTTTTGGCTGCTGTTCAATGAAGTAGGTTTTAATTTTACATGTTGCTCTTTAAGCTGATGCACATAACAAGTCAAGTTTAAGTAATATCATAGTATCAGATAAAAAGTTTTGAAACTCTTTCGAGGCTCGACTTGATTAAGTGGCAGAAGAGCTCCAATCGTGCTTGAACCAACCAAAGCTCTTTCAATCTCAAATGCTACGACATACTGAATTTTCATCACATTCTGATTTTTGATTTGTGTTTCATAATATTTATGCTAAAGGCCGGCTCTAAAGAAACAGTGTACCACAGTAATGTAGCGTATGCACACCTGACTTGTGTAAATGGTCATTGGTTTTGGTATATCACGGGTATCAGTAATGATTTCTTGCAAAACTAACAGGCTTTAAGTTTAATCCTGGAACGTTTGATCTTACGTGATATTGGATGACTGTATTTTCTAATGTTTTGTTTCACAGGAAGAGCTGAAGCTGGCATTGTTCACAACGGCAAGTGGTGAGAACCTTATCTTGGATCGGGTAAACAGAATCTTATTTCTTGTAGTATAGTCATTTTGACACTCCGTACCTGAGAACCTTGCACAATGAAAAGATACAGGGGAAAAACTGATATTCTGCTGCATTTTTCTCTTTTCTCAATGTTTAGTTTTAAAAAAATCTCAAAGAATAAGCTATTAGGCATTTTGATTGGCATACTATCTGTCTTCAATTGAAGTAATGTCAGTATGACTGGCTAGAAATTAGTGAAAGCTTATTAAGTAAGTTATGGACGTCTGACTACAAAGTTGAATGAAAATGTTTCGAACACATGCTAGCGTTCTCCTGAATTTCCATATGAAGTCTTGATGCACATAAATTTGTTGTTTTTTCAATGCATTTCATTTTCACAGTGTTATATTTTTATTCATCACACAGGTGCTGGTGCATATTAATACAACAAATTAGTTCTCTGTTATTATTATTTCTTTTATTTGCACCGAGTTTTTATGCTCTTCACTCACCACCCAGTGTTATGTTTCTAAATATTACGCTGGTGCTGGTTCAAACTAAAACTGCAATATAGTGTAATATTATGCATAAGTAGTTCTTTGTTATCTAAATAAAAACTGAAGAGGCTGCTTTGTGATTCTGAATCTACAGGTATTTGATCTTTTTGATCTGAAAAGGAACGGTGTCATTGATTTGGAAGAATTTGTTTGTTCACTCAACGTGTTCCATCCTAATGCCTCTTTGGAAGAGAAAATTGAATGTAAGAGATCAAGAAAATTCTTTTTGTTTTTTGAACTGTGTAAGATAAACTATGTTGTGATGGTGAAGTGAAGTGATTCTTGTTATTTTGCTTAAGAATGTGATCTCCCATCTTCGAACAAACTCTTTTCAGTTGCTTTCTGTTATTTTGCAGTTGCATTCAAGCTTTATGATCTGGGACAAACTGGGTTCATTGAGCGTGAAGAAGTAAGTATCTCATAGAACAACTAGTAAGCAATTCCTAAATAATTCTGGAATGAAACATAAAGATAGCAAAAACAATGCTATTTCCTATAAACATAAAATAAAGGAAAAGCTGTATGGTATTACTATGAAGAGACTTTCTCCCCAGCTTATGTCGTCAATGTTGTAAATTTCTTTTACCAACTGTCCCCACCTGCACATGTTTCAACTGTCTCCAATCTCCTGCAACCAGATACATTTTAAGTTGCGTTTATCCTTTTCCATCACGTGAGATGCTACATATCAAGAGTTCGTTTATCCCCTAGTAACGTTGGGCATCAGCGAGAGGTGAGATCAATAACTTTCGTATTACGTCCAACTTGAATTTCAGATATAAAAGCAAGACGATGAGATTGATTATCAAATACAGAGCACATTATCCAACTAGTAGTAATTTTTCATTTTACTTGTAGCATAATAAGTATTTTAAGTACTTTTCTTCTGCTATTCTGAGTTTATGATTCAAGCACATTTCACCTAGTTTTTACAGGTTTCTGAATATGTTTTGCATCAGGTCAAGCAGCTGGTGATTGCTATACTTGCAGAATCTCACATGAAATTGTCTGATGAACTGCTAGAGCTAATAATCGACAAGGTATCAAATACATGTCAATCGACATTTTATTCTGTTACTACACCTTTGAAGATATAGAATGCATGTTCATGGTGTAATCATCCTTCAAACAGACATTCGAGGATGCTGATGCTGATAAGGATGGGAAAATTAACGAGGAAGACTGGAAGACCTTCGTTATGCAGCATCCATTGCTTTTGAGGAACATGACTCTACCTCATTTAAAGTATATTTCACTCTCCCATCCTCTTTATCACTCGCTGTTTTCTAGAAGATCAATCTGTCATCGATGACTCATTTTACTCCATCCGTCCCGATATCTTTGACAGTTTTCTTGCACTTCCTCTTCCAGGGATGTCACCACGGTCTTCCCCAGCTTCGTTTTCAACACCGAGGTTGAAGATTGAGATGAACAGATCATTTCTTGGACACATTTAATCTCTCTCAAACTTATCTGGAGAGAGAGGAGAGTAAGATTGTATACTCCCTTGAAGCTGTGAAAAAGGTGGATATCTGACAGGAGGGCTTGATCTTACTTGCTTTAGATTCATCAGTTTGGAATACCTCACAATTTGTACAGAAATTTGAATTTGGTATTCTTGTAGTTTTTGAGTTTATTGTAAAAAGACATTATGAATATCAAAACTCCTCAATATAATTGTTGAGATGATTTAGGGTGTTTGGCTGAGCTTATAAGCTCCTAAACAACTTATAAAGTATAAGTTGTTTAGGAGCTTATAAGCTACTTCAAAGTGTTTGGCAAAATAAGCTCCTAAAGAGCTTATAATCTGTAAAAATAAGCTTCCCCAAAAAATAAGTTTCTCTATTCCAACTTATTTTCTCTTTATCTTATAGACAACTCTTATTTTACGAAAATAATTTAACTATAAATCTTTTATTTTCATCATATATTATTCCAATTTCACATTTCTTCGATTTTCTCTCACTAACTAAATATTCTCTCTTCAACTTATAAGGTCGATTACCCAAACACTTTGACAACTTATAAGTTCTTAAAAAATTATATCGATCTTATAAATTTTTGAAACATTTTATAAGTTCTAAGAGCTTATAAGCTCTTTAAAATAAACTTAACCAAATACCCTCTTACTCCGCTTTTGTATCACAAGGCATCCTTCTTCTCAACCTACCCCTGCCCTGACTATGAAAATGATTTTATTTTTCTATGATAAATCTAATCATGTTCTGGACTGGATACATATGAGAGGTACTATGTTTGTGAAAGAAAGCATTGTAATTTAGGGGAGATTCCTAGGATTTTTGATATCTAGGTTTCGATTTTGTTTAGATCTCTTTGTTATAAGGGCAGATCTTGTCTTCAATATCTGGGTTTTGATTTTTGTCGTGTCTTCAATAACTGGGTACGTAGATCTGTTTCATTGTTGAGTTTGTTTCAATAACTGGACGGATTTTTTTTTTCAATTTTTTTTTTGGGTTTTGCATAAGTATTTCACTGAATTTGCATATATTCGTTGCTGAAACACATTGGTGATGAACAAATTCTTAAACCCGCTATTAATCCACGATTTTCTTTTAAATATTGAATGTAAACGAAGTTTAAAATATAAATAGTAGTTTCCAGAAAAGTAAAAACTGCAATTTTCGTGAACGGCTAAGCCATGCAAGATTTCGCGAGACGACTCTTGGGAGACTTCCACTGGAACAACAGGCGGAGAGTATTGACGATGAATAGAACCGCCATGAGGCTGACCCAAGCAATGATCCCTATCTGGATGACGGAGCTGAGCGATTTCTCGTGGATTTTGGGAGTGGCCACCATTATGGAAGCGCCGTAGGTGATTCCGACGGCCGTGACAGACACCCACATTATGACGACAAGGGCCCACATGAAGAGCCTGTACTTGAACAACGGCAAGCCGACGATGAGCAGCAAGATGGTGCTGAGCGACGTCACAAACGCAACTGTGTTGGAGCGCATGAAGTTCTTGTATATGTTAGGATCTTTGTAGGCCATCACGGCCTCCCCGGCCTTGTGTGAGGACGTGTCGTCTTGCCACACGCCGCCCGTGGGGCTGACGGCCGCCTGGAAGGCCATGGTGGCGATGAGGATCGCCACCACCATTATGGAGTCGCGCTTCTTTAGGAGCCAGTCCTCCGCCAAGGTAGGGTGGGCGGGGGATTTGAGGATGTCTGCGATGCGTTGTGCAGTTTCTTTGTCCGAATCGGGATTCACCATTTGTAGAGGCGTTTGGCCTTTGGAATTCTTAGAGTTCGTGTCAAGTTTGTTGAGTGCAACCAAGTATTCAATGATCTGCCAAAACATGATGTTAAAAAAGTCCGAAACTAACGGGTTTACCCGAATAGATCGATAAAAAAAGAGGATTAGGGCTAAAATTCTTAGCCCGAAAAAATTTTAGCCCGAATGGCCTGAACCGAAAATAGCCCGAGCCCAATGGGGTTGGTCCGAAAACCGAGTGAGTTGGCCCGATCAACCGAACACTTTCTTAATAATTTATTTTTAAACTTTAATACTTTATTTTTTAATTCGATAATAACATTTTGATGCTTGTAGAATATGTTTTATTTTTTCCAGCGGTTAATAACAAACATCTATGATATAAAACTAAAAGTCAAAGAAAGATAGTCATTTATGTTAAATCTATATACAAATTTGATCAGAAACGAAGTTAAAGTTAAATATTATGTAAACTTACGTTAAAATAACACTAATTTTTGTATCCAAAACAAGGCGAAATATTTTGATTTAAAAAATACGACATATTTTTATTACAAAAATATGATTATCTATAAAAAATATTAAATATATAAAAAATCATAAAACTTGCAGGTCGGAACGGGCTAACCCGAAATTGTGTGGTTTAGGATTATGATTGAAAAAATTTAGCCCGAAAAATTAAAAAACCGATTAGCCCGAATCGAAAATAATGCAAATGTGATGAGAATTATCTTGACATATATAGCAAGGGCTGTCGATCGGTTCGGGTTCGGTTACCCATACCCGAATTTTTGGTTACCCAAATTCAAAATTGCCATATTTCACTAACCGTTCCCGAATCGTTTTAGGTGTTCGGTTATTCAATAACTGCTTCGATTATTCGATTAAGTTATTTGGGTATCCGAAATACTCATTTAAATAATTCGCGCATGTATACAAGTTTGAAAAAGTGAAAATGTGATTAAAGGGAAAAAATTTTACTATATAAGAAAAGTGCACAAATTTCACGGGACAATCCAAAAAGGAATACTGCTCAAGCTTCGCGGGATGAAGGGAGTATTATAACTAGCAAATTTAAAATTTAATGCTAAAAATAGTCAGAATCACTAAATTGTACAAGTAATTTTTATTTTTTTCTTTGTGAAATTTAAAAATTTAAAGAACCAAAAAATTGTAATAATATAAGAGAAGTGTAATAATAAAGGATGCATCTATCTATATATATATAAAAGCTCAACCGCTTACAAAAATAGTAAGTTAATTATATTTTTCCGCCAAAATCACCTTACTATTTTTAGAAATACTTATTTTTTTAAATTTTTTTTATTTGTTCTTATTTTCGTCTACTTAAGATTATATGAAATATTTGTTTGTTATATATGTAAAAGTTCAACCGCTTACAAAAATAGTAAGTTATATTTTTCCGCCAAAAATCACCTTACTATTGTTATAATATTATTAAATTATTTTAATCAATTATAATCTCAACAAATTATTTATAACATAATCATAGCACAATAATTTATTACATTAGTAATTTTTATTCTCTTAAATATATTTTATAGGTAATAGTTATGTTACATATATATAATTTTTTTTAATAAAATATATAATAACATATTTTTGTATAAAATCATTACATATGTTCAATAAATGTAAATAAAATACCACTCCCTCCGTCCCGGCTTTTGGTATCCAGTTGAGAACGACACTGATTTTAATAAAGTGATTGATGTGTTGTGGAATAAGGGTCTCACATTTTATGTGAGAGTTAAAATAATTAAAGTGGAGTAAGGGTCCCACCTACTTTTACTAAAAATAGAAATGGATACCAAAATGTGGGACGACCAAAAAAGAAAAATTGGATACTAAAAGCTGGGACGGAGGGAGTATTTAGTAAATGTAGGTATTAGATATTTAACAAATGTTGATGATAATGATGGTTATGCATCTATCGATCTCCTTTAGTATATCGTATATTGCTTAAATCATATAAAGTTCCAATAAGAGACATCATTTCAAACACTTATCCGTCCGTCCTATTCTAACAACGTTCACGATAATTTTTATTTAAAAGAACGAGCATGCAATAATTGTTCCTACTCATATCTTGTACAACATAAATTTTTTAATATGCATATAATATTAATAATTTATTATTAAAAAAATATTATCTCTCGTGCATGGCACGCGAGCAAAACTAGTTAAATTAAATTACCTCAAGTTGTCTTAATCTAACAGCCCAATGCAGCACCGTGTTCCCAGCATCATCCTCTTCACACACAAACTCCCCCAATTTCTCCACCAAAACCCTCAACGCCCCAAGCTGGCGATGCTTCACGCACAGATGCAGCGCCGTCTCCCCGCGCTCCAGCCGCTCCATCGCGGCGAAGTCGTCCCTCTCGACGAGCATCCGCAGCACTCCGTGGCTGCCGTTCATGGCCGCCACGTGGACGGGGTTCATGCCGCCGGCGTCGCGTGCCCAGCACATCTTGGGGGCTTCGTCCACCAGCACGGCGGCGATGTCGACGCAGTCCTGAGCTGCTGCGACGTGTAAGAAAGTTTTGCCGGTGTATGTTAGTGAGACTTTGTTGAGGAGAAATCGATCTCCTTCGATCAGTTGTTTGAACGTTTTGGCGTCGCCTTCTGCTGCTGCGTCGCAGAGCTTCTTCTCAGCTGATGATGATTCCATCTCTCTGCAGATCGATGGCTTCTTCTTCTTCTTCTTCTTTTTCACACACAACACACACTAGAGGTTTTTAATTTGGAATATTTAATTTGGAGGGTGAAAAGCTTGCATGGGAAGGGTTAATTGGTGGAGTGATTTTAATATATCGATCTAGGGTTTGTTCAGTTATATATAGTTGTTAGTAAGTATTATAAAAATAACCTAATATATTGTTGGGTGGGTAAGGTTCTGCTAGTTGGTCGAGATGGAGCATAACGACGACCAACAATAAGAGAGTTTACTTTACATCTCAAGATCAGTACGAATTTTTCGATCGAATCAAGTAAAACTAGCTTAAATGATAAAAAAATAATCAAGGCGTTGGGACGATATTACAAAATTTTAATCCATCAAAGTAAACAAAGGATTAGATTTACTATTTTTATTTATCAAGACTAATCCTCTAAAGTATATATACACCCCGGCCGGCCCTAAAGCTAGTATAGTTCAACCATCCACACTCGTGTATTATGAATGTATAAGGTGTGGTTCCATTGAGAATTTCTATTTTTCGTGAGAAATGATAATAATGAATTAATCAATATATATAATTCACGAATAGTCATATCTAGTTAATATGGTGAAAATTTCGCCCTCTCGAGACGAAAATATCTGTTCATACGTTACATTGATTTATTCATAGAATTATTGACTTGTTCGCAATCATACATAGTGTGTTCACACACATTCTCAACGGTATCTTTCTTTCTCATTTTATATATAAGTTTTCTCCATGTAGGTTTAATTTCCTAATACTATATAATGAGTAGTTACATGGTCTAATTAACAAGGTGAAACAACTTTTAATGACATGGGTTGTCTTGATTAATTTATAATGAAAATCTCTAATATAATAAAAACAACACAAATTCTCCTGTGCACTCGGGTGTACAATGTCATTTCGATAACATGATAGTGTCATTTCAATATAGTGTTAGTGTTATTTCGCGACAGTGTTATTTATATAACATAATAGTGTTATTTGTAAAATAAATTAAATAGTGTTAGTGTCATTTCAAGATAGTGTTAGTGCTAGTGTCATTTAATATAAGTGTTAGTATCATTTTGCACCCGGGTGCACGGTGCACAGGAGACCACTTCTAAAAACAAATGGAGTCTAAATGGAGCTAGCAATGTGTCATTATGCTAATTTTGTCAACTTAATTATAAAGTACTTAGTTTATAGCATACTAAGTTTGAATTGGTCGTCGAGTCGAGTAAACCAATCAAATAGAAAGTAGAGAGAGGGGGAAATTTACTTAATTAACCAATTAAGTTCATGTTTATTAGAGGTTCTTGTAATCTACCTACCTATACCGCACCATTAATATATTAATCAATTGTCTTTTTTAATAAAATGAAAACACGTTTGCGCATTAACCATGTTGATGCATATTCAAACACACAGTAAACGACCATTAGCTAATCACTCTCACAATGTTTAAACAAAGACCTCCAATTGAGGGTTGACTCTAATTAAGGAAGTCTCCGCGGCGTACTTAATTTTCTTTTTTAAATTTGTACATTTAATACATATATAGTGAAACAGAAATTCAATGAAATAAATGCTACCTAGCTAATTTGTTACGAATAATTAACTTTCTACATATATATTTATGGTCAACAACTTGGTTAATAATTAATAAATTAAGGATTAACAAGAAGAAAACTAAAACTTGAAATGGTTTACACTTTACACAATGTTAAATCCTCCCCAAACACACACACACACACACACATAATAATAATAATAATAATAATAATAATAATAATAATAATAATAATAATAATTTATTATTATTATTATTATTATTATTATTATTATTATTATTATTATTATTATTGAACAACAATAGTAATTAACATGTGTTAATAATCATAGATAGTACTAATATTTTTAGCTACCCGAACCACGTTCGACTAACTTCAAATATATATGTCTTTGAAATCAATTGAAATGGTTGCACATTGTTAGATCATGTAACTGCTTTACTAACACTAAAATTAATATTGCACATAATCTCCTGTAACAAGTAACAACCATATATTATTGTTATATTGCATAATATACTATTATATGCATCATATTGTTACTCGAGCTAAATTTTCTGTAACAACCATATATTATTGTTATTCTATGCATTATACTAGTAATACTTAGGGATGGCAGTGGATCTTGGACCCGGTCCAGATCCGTGGATCTAGATCCGTTTTTACGGATCTGGATCTCAATTTTTTGGACCCGACGGATCTAGATCTCAGTTTTGAAAACGGATCTGGATCTAGATCTTGAAATTTTAGATCCGGATCCGGCCCAGATCCGACCCGTGGATCCGTTTTATTATATATATATTTTATATTTTATATTTAGTTTACTAATAATATTAACTAAATTAAAAATAATAAATAAATTATATTCAAAAGAATAAAAACTAAAAGTAATTAGATAAAAGTATTTTGTGTTATATTTTTCATGATGGAAATTAGATGTTGTTGATTTTGTGATTTTTTTTAATTTAATTTAAAAATAGTAGATCCATGGATCTGGACCCGCGGATCTGACGGATCTGGATCTGGATCCAAAATTTTCAGATCCACGGATCTGGATCTGGATCTAGTATATGAAAACGAATCTGGATCTGGTATTGGCCAGACCCGGTCCAGATCCGGCCCGTTGCCATCCCTAGTAATACTCGAGCTGGTTGGATTATAATATTTATGCATTCTGGTTTTGTTAAATCGATCCATATGTTTTATATTGACTTCCAATATGCATGCTATCAAACAAAAGTCGACCATATATATATATATATAAATCTATAGTTTTACTCCGGGGGAAATTTCTAGAGTAAAAATTTGAAGTAGCCAAAATGAAGCATAAAACACAATTTATGGCCACTCATTGAAAAAACACAAAATTTGGTCATTTTTATTGATTTGGACGTTTTTACCCTTAATGAGGCGGACCAGGTAGGATCAGGCACGCGGGTCGCGTGCCGGGTCGAGTTAGGCACTTATGGCACTATTAGTACCATAAGTACCAAAATTTTACTTTGGTTTTATTTTGGGTTTCCGTTGGCACTTATGGCACTAGTGCCATAAGTGCCAACGGAAACCCAAAATAAAACTAAGTAAAATAGTCATTTTGGCACTTATGGCACTATTAGTGCCATAAGTGCCAACGGAAATTCAAAATAAAACTACGTAAAATGGTCATTTGGGCACTTATGGCACTAATAGTGTCATAAGTGCCATACGTGCAGCACAAATACAGAAACAACAACATCATTTAAATCCTAAATGGAACATCTAAACCCTAAATGGATAATCTAAACCCTAAATGAAACATCTAAACCCTAAATGGATAATCTAAACCCTAAATGAAGTATCTAAACCCTAGGGGGAAGTGTGCACGTATGGCACTTATGGCACTAATAGTGCCATAAGTGCCATACGTGCAGCACACAGATCATATCAGATCTGTCATGGCTGAAATCGAAGGAGGCGGAGATCAGATCTGCCGATAGAGGAGGCGGCGCAACGATCAGATCAGATCCACCGCCTCATCAGACCAGATCTGCCGCCGCCGCCTCATCCTCTACTCCGACGAGGCGCGCTGGAGAAAGAGAGAGAGATGAGAAAGAGAGAGGAGAGAGAGGCAGCCGCTGGAGAGAGAGAGAGAGATGGAGGATCTCCTCAACCACCGCCGCGAGAGCTCCGACAAATTCTCCAAGCTCGGCGCCGCTGCCGCGCAGCCGCTGGAGAGAGAGAGAGAGAGAGAGGGAGATGAGAAAGAGAGAGGAGCCGCCTGGAGAGAGAGAGAGAGAGGGAGATGAGAAAGAGAGATGAGAGAGAGAGAAGGGTAGAATAGTCATGACATACAAAAAATTGCCAAAATTTATGTTTTTTCAAATGGTGGACAAAATTTGATTTGTATGTTGAATAGGGCCATTCGGCCCTATTGTTTCAAATTTCTATTGATCAAATGCTTATTAGATAGGTTCGTGTATCAATCCAACCTGATAGTAAATAAAATAAATGAGGAGAGTAAATAAAATAAATTATTTCCTTTTTTGGATTGGGGCTAGGGATGTCAATCCAATCTGAAACCCTGTAGGCTTGTCCGATTAACCCGTCAATCCGAGAGATTTAAGGTTGAAAATTTTCAACCCAACAAAAATGACAACCTGACTAGCCCATAATCGAATAGCCTGACACCCAATAGGATCGACCCGAAATTAACCCAAAATCCTATAGGGCTGACACGGAAATACGTGTTTGCTTGATTGTATGAAAATTTCCCCATTATTTGATATTCAACTTCATTACTTTACTTATGAAAATTAGTATCTGTCCCAATATTAATGCCCCCCCTTTTTTGGGGGTTGTCTCATATATAATGGTCTGTTTCCTTTTTGAGCTATAATTAATATACAATTAAAATTCTTAATTAACCTATCAAACCTTAATCTTTTCTCCTCCTTCTAATTTTTCTACATTTCCTCGTTCCCAGCACTCTCTCTACTTCTCATTTCCCATCTCTTGTCCCTCCACCACCACCAACCTCCCTCCGCCCTCCAGCCTTGTCGCTTCTACCCACCGCCCCCATCCTTCCTCTTTTCCTCACCGGTTCGCTCGTCTCCACCCTCTCATTTCCTCTACTGGTTTTCCCCTCTGCGTTCCCACCTCCACCGCCCTCGTGTCGTCTCCGACCTCCAGCCTCGCCACTTCTACCCACCGCCTCTGCCCTCTCCTTTCCTCCACTGGTGTGCAGCCTCCGCGCTCCCACCTCCGCCGCTCTCGTGTCAGCTCCGACCTCCGCCCTCCAGCCTCACCGCTTCCACCCACCGCCTCCGCCCTCTCCTTTCCCCCATTACTTCCCACCTCTAAAAATTAGAGCTCATTAATATGTTGTTGTGAATCTGAGCCTTCCAGAAATTAGGGCTCGTTTCTTGACATGGCAGGGGAGGGATAGAAAGGGGCTTCAAGCGGCAGCAATAGGGGCGGCGATGTCGCTGAATTCAGTCGGCGAAATTTGCAAAAATTTCTTGAAACACTTATTGAATTTGGGGAAAATGATGGTGTAGTGAATTTCTTGAATTTCTTTGTCGCTAGTTTGAATGATGGTGTGTAGGGGTGGAAGGAGACAACGAGGACAGACAAGGCCTTGTCCAAGGAAAGGCAGCGGCGCCGACGGTGACCTCGCCGGTGGCAGCGGCAGCAGATTTTTGGAGGAACAAATGCCTCATTTATTAACTATATTTAAGATTATTAACTATAAGGTTAAACATGTGGGCCATACAACTTTTCTTCTAATATCACTTTTCTTAATACCCGTGCCGAAAAGAATTGGGCCATTAATAACGGAGCGGAGGGAATAATATTTTTTTTCAAAAGTTTGTAAAATATATTTTGATTCAATATTAGAATTAGAAAGTTATACCCATCATTTCATAAAAATGGTACTTTTAATAAAATATTTAGATGTAAATATTAAAAAATGGTACTTATTTAATAAAAATATTGTATCTTTAGATGTTACTTATTTATGCATGTATTTATTTTAAATATAATATTGGCAAGAGAAATGCATTAGCTAATTGTTTTAAATAAATTTTTGAGCCCAACTAACCCGATGGGCTACCCCGAAACCTGAACATTTTGGGTTAGGGTTGACTCGAATTTTTTTTCAATATGATTAGTCTGCAATCGAATACCCCGTAACCCGACAGGGCTAGCCTGAAACCATGTGGGTTGACTCGATTGACATCTCTAGTTGGGACATTATAAATGAGACGCCCCAAAAGAAAATTTAAGACGTTATTATTGGGACGGAGGTAGGGCTGGCAAATCGTGCATGTCGGATCGTTATCAGGTCGACCTGATATTGACACAACCTGATAAAGCCAAACCTGAACACGACCTGTTAAGAAAGTGCTCGACACGAATACGAACCCGAACACGACATGAACCCGACACGTACGATAACAATATGATTTGAATCGTGTTGACACGATACGGTAATGACACGATCTGATTAAAACCTGATTAAACACGAAACCCTAAATGCTAAAGTATAGAAATAATTAAAAATTTAAAATAAATATTTAATAAAAATAACAATATTAACTCTATCATGTGACACGAACCCGACATGAAATTATCAGGTCCTTAACGGGTCGACACGATAAGGACACGAACCTAATAAGGCTTGATATTAACCTATTAATTTCGTGCGGTTTCATATTGTGCTTTCGTATTGTGTCGAAAATTGTCAGCCCTAGATGAAGGAAGTATTTACAGATACAATTTAAATTTATCTACAATAATTAGTAATATTGTGTTAAATTCCTCACTAACTCGTATATTATGGGAAAATAATTAATATTTTAAATATAAATATAAATTTAAAATTTTTGTATAAACTCGATAAATTTTGTAAACATCAAAATATTCAATAAATAGAATTAAATTAAATTGCATTCCATATTAAATAAATTAAATTGAGGTGACCCTAGTAAAACCGAATGTACCGTACAATCGGATTGCACCCCACACTCAGACCTTAACCCGTACTCTGATCTAAGCCAGCATCCTGATTCGAACTATCTGAATGACACTATTATGAGTGCGAGTCAACCCGATTATACGGTAGATCGTATTGTACCTAAATTTTTGTGAATTAAATTTGAGCATAATACTATTTGGTTACACCAAAATAAAATATTCTTCATTTTTTTTTTTGGACTTGAGAAAATATTCTTCATCCCTAAAAGAAAATTAGGAAATATTCCCAAAACCAGCCCTCGTTAACTTTATGCAATCTCTTCTTACACAGTTACACTTGTATACAACATACAAGCATATACATACAGAGAGAGAGAGAGAGAGAGATGGCAGACAAGCCGAGCAGAGCTCTCGTATTGTACGGTGACGGGCTGGCCCGATTCCTCAGCCCGGCCCAAACTCACCTCAATTCTCTCGCTTCTCGGGCTCTCTGCGGTTTCCTCGCTCTCCCTCATTCTCCTCAATCAGGTGATCATCTTCTCTTTGTTATTAGTTCAATGATTCAATCAATTGCACTTTCACTGTGTGTATCAGTGTGTTTTTTCTCATTTATTTTATATTTGTTTTGATGATTTTAGCTTATTTGTGGTGATTGATTGGATTTAATTTCAATGAGCTGGTTGATTGGTTAAGTGTTGCCTCTGCTGTTGTAGAATGGGAATCGGGAAATTGACTGGAATTATGTATTATTTGCGTATCTGGAAGAATAATGTTAGCTTCTATCAAATTCAATTGAAATATATTGATTGCTCTTTCCTATGTTTAACTGATCATTTGAGAGAATAATATGGAGTTTGATTTGTACGAGAAAATATGTTCTTATTCGTAGTTAGACGAGTACTCTTTTTCCTCTCTCGGTGTTTTTCTCATTGAATTTTCGCGTAGTAGTTTTTAATGATATGAGCCCTGATCTCCCAGGGTTTTGATTTGGGCTTTCTTTTTTCCCGTTTTTCTATGATAAAACCATATTTCAATTTTTAGTCAGTGACAAATCTTGTCTTGGCCATGACGAGTTAAAGATTTTCCTTAAGAGAGAGGGATTCTTTGTCTTCCAACTTTGATATTGTCAAGATCTTTCAAGCTTCTGAGTTCTTCAATAAACTCGATTTTTGTGTTTTTTTGTATGTGTAGAAGTATTCTTGTCTATTGTGGGTTTTTATTTGGGTTTTTTTTTTTTTTTCTATAATAAGACCATATTTCAGTTTTTAGTCAATGAAAAATCTTGTCTTGGTCATGACGAGTTAAAGATTTTTATTAGAGAGGGATTCTTTGCCTTCCAACTTTTATATTGTCAAGATCTTTCACACTTAGAGTTCTTCAAAAAACTCGATTTTTCTGTTTTTTGTATGTGTAGAACAGTAGAAGTATTCTTGTCATTGTTTTTAGCTAGGATTTATGTGTGTGTGTGTGTGTGTGGGAGTATTGGAATCGCTCGTGGTTTTCCTGATCTCGTTTGACGTAGACATTGTTTGCATTTCAAAATATTGAGATTTATTAGGGAATTACATTGCAGAAAATGAGGATATGAGGATAGTTAGGGAGTTTGCAGAGTTGCTTGATGCGAACGAAGCATATGAAAGCTCGGTGAGATGCAATCAATGATCTAATCCAATGTATGTTGTTTGTGATGATGATCTTTTGACGAGAATGTGAAATCTGACAGCTAATGGAATCCTCTTCCAGGTCGCAACAGGAATACGTGAGAATACACCTCAAGAAAAGTGTGCATTCCCGTCTGTAGCAGAGAGGTCCGTTTGTTGAAAGAGTTTTTGTGTGCTCAATTGATCTATCTATAAACGGAACATATGTTATAGGTCGTTTCTTGATTCCGATTTCAGGTTCATGGGAATGAAGGCAGCTATAGTCACTGACAACTTAAGCGTGAAATCTTTTGGAGGTATGATGGTTGGCTTCAAAGTGTTCTCCTGGAACAAAATGTCTGAAAACGACGGTTCCAGCGCTGAGTCGTCTCATTTGGCTTCCGAGTTGCTGAAACTTCTTGGATTTCAGGAAGGGCAGATATTGGATTCGAGCATCTATGAGTTGGTTTTCGTTCATATTGGAGCCAACACGAAGATGAATGGGGTCGCGGGCGTAGATCTTGTGAACTGTTTGGTCGGCGATCTCTTACACAAGGCATCCTCTGAAAGTTATATCGGCTCTAGGCTGCACACGTCTGTTATAATGAGCTACGGGGCTACTCTAGGAGACGACGATCTACATCTCTCGATTTCAAATGCTACGAGTGAGGATGATGGTGAACTTTCGCGCCTTATCCCGCGTCAAAGCTACATGATGAAAGCCGGGAAACCTAGGGAAAATATTAGGTATTAGTTGGTAGTTGTGTGAAGTGTGTTTTTAACACGAAGGCTATGATACTGCCTAACCAACTTCTTTTTACAGGCAGCACTGTCCAATGCTACTAGCCCAGTATCAGCATGCTGTGACGCGCGTTGATGCAGCCGAATCGTTCACGTTTAGAGATTTTCTTGAGGTATTATACTCTTCAGCTCGTCTCATTCTTGTTGCAAGTATCATGAAGCATAAACCGCATCACATGTGTTATTTGGTATAGTGACTAATTGTTTGAACCTTTTAGTAATTGCACCTCAACGAATGTGAAATTACAAATTAACTAATGCCCTATAGTATTACTGTTGTTAACAATTTTACCCTATCATTTGATTTCTCGTGGCCGAGCAGTGACTCAGCACGCCACGTCGAAAATAAAAATAGAATAACATAAAATGTGACGGGCAACGTGCCGTTTTGGGAGTGTTAATTAAAAATGCCGGTAAAAATCGATGGTAAGGTAGAATTGTAAACAACATTGATAGTATAGATCATACATTGGGGTTATAATTGCGAGAAAGTTCGAAAATTCGGGTATAAGATGATATTTTCCCAGTATTAGGGGTTGCAAAATATATCCTCTTGGGGTTAGTTGCAACATAAATAGTAAGTTTCAAGGCCAAAAAGAAGCCATTTTTTTCCTAATTTATTTTATCATCTCTTTTTTTTTTTTTTGAGTTACTAGTTTATATTATCATCTTATGCATTTTCTTTGACATTTGCGTGATGTAATCTTCTCCATGGGTATTGTTCTAAAAAATTCATCTATTGATTATGCTTTTATTAAGAAGAGTTTTTGAAGAATTACGTAGTCTTTGATGATGAACTCTTCTTGCAGAACGGCGGGAACCTCGTTATACCGGTGGATCGATTCTTACACGAGGTGGCATTCAAACTATGGAAGGCCCCAAAATATGGCGCTTGAGAGCTCATCCGTTGCAGGTACGAGAACTAGATCGAATGCGATTGGAAGGGCCTTCAACGATCAAAATTTTATACCCTGTTTCATCTCGTTTACGGCTGCATCTTTTCATCTCATTTTCCTTGTTCTTCGACGTGAGTGGTCCAAAATCACTAGTTTCACGATTTCTCTAAAACAACATTTACTCAAATTGAATGTGAATAAATAGTTTAGCATTAAAACAAATTTTCAAATATATATCGAACATGAAAATATGGATAACTTTAAATAATTTAACTATTTAGATTTACAGGTGGTCTCCTGTGAAATCGGTTTTATGGTGAAATCAGCTTCACAATGATACTATTAAAGTGTTATTTGTATGTTGAAGTAGTGCCACTGTGAAGCTAGTTTCATCATAAAATCGGTTTCACAGGAGTTTTTGTGTTAGATTTATTAGGTCTATCAAACATGCACTTAATATACAACAAATTTCTTATTGTGCATATTAATGTACGCTATCACAATTTATTTGACAGAGACAATAGGTATATCTTGCTACAACATTCTTCTCATAAAATTTCAAAACTATACAGTATACACACAAAAGCAGCAGCTGGATTCTCCAGTTTTAATCTCGTATTTTATTTCATCGATGCCCATCACACATACGGTACAATATTAGTACCATCTAAATAATGTGCAATGACAAAATGAAAAACGAGACTAAAATTTATCGAGAAATATGAATCTAAGGGTCCACAGCTTCGCCGCCACAGAATGCCTCGGGCTCGAAGTTTCTGGCGGACTCATCGTTGTAAACCCCGGGAACGGCTCGTCCTCCCGGCTCCGCTGGCGGAATGACACCGCGTTTTTGGCCGTCCGAATTAACAAAGGGAACTATACACATTAGCAATGATATTCCAAGAAAAATAAGTGTGTTTTTCAATCTACCAAGTACTGGTTTCACCTGTGCAAAAAACATGGTAAATAACCAGATGAAACTACGGGAAAAAATGAGAATTCATTATTGATCATTTTGTAAAGAAAAAATTTTAAAAATTATAAATGCAATTTATTACTCATTTCGTCCTATTTTAATAGTCTCACTTCTTTTGGGCATGAAGACTAAGAAATTTACTTTTTAGTTGAAAAGTGGCGTGGTCCGGTTCAATTAAATACATAATCTTTACTTAAAATGAAAAACGAGTTTATTCTAATGGGACGTCTCAAAAAAGAAGATGAATCTATTAGAGTGGGACGGAGGGAGTATAACCTAAAAGATTTTAGCAAGAAAATGAGGAATTTCTTCTTTTTTCATTTTATCTTTTTTTTTGGTGGTTTATGAGTGTGTGTTGAGGCTTACAGAAAATGAGCCAAGGAGGCGATCACGAGCCAAAACTTCAGCAGTTTTCACCCATATCTGTAAACAAAAGCAGTTCAATCAAAAATTATATTGTTGCATAAAGAAAATTATTTTATGATAATATTGTGTATGGTTAATCGTCGAATATATCACCATTTTTTTTCGACCCATTTTTTATTAAATAGATTTCCTAACAAGAATTTTGAGGAAATAATGAAATGATGATATAAGTGCACCTCCCAAATAAGAATCCAAATAACTATTCAAGTAAATGAAACTAGAAGTCACACTTGACATATCAGAGAATTTGTTTCTCATTTCTCAATATGATTAAATGACTTCATATCCAAATCATGAACTATAATTTTAATTTTAAGGGGGAGTTTACTTTTTATGATTGATGAGATACTTAAATGCATAATTGAGTGTTTTATCATCATTATTGAATTTCTTCAGTTAGACGTGAATCAAACAAAATTATACTCACTCCGTCTCATTACAAATGTCTCACTTTTCATAATGGGATATTGGGATGTCCCATTACAAATATTTCATTTCTTTTTTGGAAATATATTTTATCTACTTACTACACACTACACATTTCTTAATCTTCGTGTCCAAAAGTAATGAGACATTTGTAATGAAAATGCGGGAGTAATAAATATTAAAATATCTCAAAATTGTAATGTATTTTAATATAATAAATTAGCTTATAATAATTTTTATCTATCTAAACTCATTGTATTCAAGTTTTTTCACATTATGGGAAAAGAATAAATAAATAGAGATACCTGGCCATCATACCATCCTGTCTCCTCATCTGCCACGCAACAAAATAAAATCAGACAATCATGAATATTAAAATCACAAAACAAAAAAAAAATTAAAAAACTAATTAATTTTGAGAAATAGAATTAAAACCAGACATTCAACAGTAGCACTGAGCAGCCTGTTGCCGACATAGGCCCAGCCCAAATACATCCTAACCACAGCAACGATCACAACAAAAAGCCCGCTTGCAACGCAGCCCATGATGAGCTTAACGGGCTCGGATTTGGGCCCGATGGATCCGAACCAGGAAATGGGCAGGCCCACGAAGACCGCGAAGCAGGCGCCCACCGCCAGCAGCCGGGAGGAGTACTCGACGACGTCGCTTGACGCCCACGAGAAAGGGAAGGAGTTGGAGAGAGAGTGGAACTCGTTGATTGGCTGCTGCTCCGGTGGGACCGGGCACTCTGGGGTGTTGTTGTCATAATTGAAAGATGAGAGGGGTATTTTGGGGAATTTGATGAGGTGGTGGTGGTGGTGGTGGGTGGAGGGGAAGGTGAGAGGCGGTGAGGAGAGTGGTTTTAGAGAGAGAAAGGAGGTGGTGGCCATTCTCTCTCTATATGCAAGTTTTTTGTTTATTTATTTATTTGGGATTTTTTTTTATTGGGTTTGGTTTTGGATAATTTGATTAGTTGAGGTTGGGAGAGAAGTTTTTTGTTGCGTATGGAAAGAAATATGATGTGGTGAACAAGAAAAGAAGAGGGAGAATGAAAAACAAGGTGACAAATATATTTTGGAGTGTTCAAAACTTTTCAAATGAATGTTGCCCTCGCCAAATTCAAACTTTTATAAGATAAATTAAGTATAGTTTTGTCATAATTTCTAGTAAAAGAAAATTAAGAATGCTTTTATTGTATATAGAAGTTGATTATCTTAAAAATTATACTAATATTTTGTGATAATAATGCATTGAATTTTTTTTTGGCAAGTTAAATCAAATTAAAATAAACGCACGACGGGTGTAACTCAAAAATAAGCTAAATAATTCAGGGAAATAATGCATTGAACGTATAAAGTTGATATATTCATAATAAAATTTAATGCATTAAGAAAAATTGATTTTTTTGCAATTAATTAGATTTGAAACTGTTAGAACTCGCAAATACTTCTTTTTTAATTTTTCAATTTGTTTTTTGAATTCCTTAAAAATGGGTTTAAAAAAAGAAGGACGTTTTCGGGGCGGACCAAAAGGAAGTTCTGCTTCCATTCCCCAAATTGTTAAAAAACAAAAATCATCTTTTTCTTTTTTCTTTTTCATTAGATCTTTCTGCGAGGATCGTAGTTTGGATTTGCGCCATCGACTCACGTAATCATTACGATTCTCATTTGAACTATTTCCCATTGAAAATGGTAAATTGAGTTATTTAGGCCATAGAGGACAAACATAAAATTCACCAAGTTGTCAATTGAAATAAAAATCAAAAGCTGTAGAGTGATGTTGAATTTAAATGATAGAATAGCAAATCCAGAAATCCTCTTTTAACAATCTTTATTTATCCCCCTAAACAAAAAAAGAAGTCTTTATTTATCTGTTGCTTGAATATGTGTCTATATCAACACATAACATATATGCACATGTCAATGAAGCCTAGTTCAAGTGGCAAAGCTAAGTCACTCGAAGACTCTTAATTATAAGAGATTTTGAGTTCAACCACTCATGCGTGCAAATAATTTTCTTACTTTTGTGTGAATAATATTCCCACTTTTGTATGAGTGTAGAGGTCCCACCTCTTGTAATTCTAAAAAAAACATATATGCACAACGCAACATCATATTTATACTCCATTTTATTGTATCAACAAAAATGATATCCATCTTAGGAACAATAACAAAATAAATAACACATCACTTCATATTAAACGAACACCACAAATTCTTGAATCACTGGTAAAATTTAGTGGTTATGTTAAGTTTCAATATAAACTCCCAGAAATTTTCTTTCTTCCACCGCAGGTAGAAATGCACAAATTAAAATAAAATCTGTTTCACTTTCCCTTTAAGCTCTTTGTCAAAGTACAAACTGCAGAGACCCTTTTTACTTACATTTGCTATATCGACGATCTCGACAGACTCCAAAATTCCCTTTTTCCTTTTTTTTCTTTATTTAAGACATTCTCACAAATAGATTATGATAACTACATTGTTTTCAACCCTAAAATTATGAAGAGAGAAAAAGCCCTTATCATTTTCTCACTCATGTTTTTAGGACTAGACAAATTTTAAGGACCAAGCTTTGCCTATAACAGAAACTTACCAAAGTTCTTCCCCAACTGCACACTTTGTGCCAACTTTGAAGTTGAGGATATATTCCGAATCGGCTGCGTTCAGTTCCCACTTTGAATGAACCAACACTTCCCAATTCAGTAAATTTCCTGCATAGGCCTTGGTCCAGACGAATTCTTGAATTGTCCGCTCAAACTGGCTCTTCGAGTCCAGAGACGAGCTCTCAGCTACTGCTACAAACGGTGTTATTCCTGATATTTACAGCTCTCGGTTCTACGCACACTGAGGCGCTGCAGACACTTGAGGCGGGTGATAATCTGTGCAAAAGAAGGGCGTGCCTGTGGATTTCTGCATGAGATGGAGCCTCCAAGTCAATTTCCCATAAATGATCAAAGGGTAGTAATAGACTAAGTCGTGAACTTACCTATTCCAACAGTCACTTATTATCTCAGCAACCAGGGGATCAACCGTGGGCGGGATGTCAAGGTGCCTGCCCTGGAATCCAACGGCTCCAACCACCTGCATTGAGTTCATCTCTGTCCATGGCACGCGCAGAGTTGCCAGCTCCCACAGTATGACTCCAAAACTATATACATCAGATCTGTCGATTCAAAGAAATTGACCTTTATCAGTGAGATTCAAAACATGACATCAGTTGCTCAAAGATACAGGGAGACCATTACTCACTTCTCATTGGATGGTTCATTTCTCAGAACCTCTGGAGCCATCCATTCTGCCTGCACATCCCGAAAATTACAAATAAATATTCAGCATCAATTCAAATGTTTTTCAGCACTTTTCTTTTTCATTTAATCTTCTCATGTGCAACCCCCAGCCCCTAAAGGAATATCTTATCTTGCACAGGGAAATGTACATATTGATGATAATAAAATTGGCTTCACAGGCATTACCGTTCCAGCTGCAGACTTTGAAGATAGGAAAGTGTGGTGCTGCAGACGAGACATACCAAAATCACACACCTGACAGGTTGTGGTGGATAGCAAATGTTAAGAGAGAGAAGGGAAAATTCAATTTCAAAATATATGGAGTTGTATTAAACGTAAACCGAACCTTGACAGCCCAATTTTTATCAACAAGGAGATTTGGGGTCTTCAGATCTCGATGCACAATGATAGGATGGCTAGTATGCAAGTAATTCATTCCCTTGGCCTGCAAAGGATGTGCACGTTAGCAATGTCAAGAACCCTCTTAACAGGTGTAAATACAAATATAACTTATCGACCCATACCACATCAAGGGCCATTTTTATCCTCCTTTTTTCGTCTATTTGGATATTTGGTCGGTGCAGCAGCTTATATAAACTACCCCTGCATGTAAATAGGGTTTATATAATTGTTAGGTTCATCTCAGCACTGAAAAAGAAGGGACTGACTTGACATATTCAAACAAAGATCAATGTTTATGAGATACAAAAAATGCTAAGAGTCTAAAACCATCAGATAGTGGCCCATGAGCTTTAGTGGATAATTGAGTTAAAAAGAAAAACCTTGGAAGGAATTCAGTCAATATGGACATATGAGGGGGGCGTGTCACAGCTCCCATGAAAAGGACAACATTTGGATGTCTCAACCTTAACATGATCTCAATCTGCATTAGGCAATTGAGAGGATTTAAACACCAAAAACGAAGAGAAGCAGGAGATCTTCCAAGCACATACACATGCAACAAAATCTTCCAAAGGGAGCCTACCTCGCATTTGAATTGTGCAAGTGCATCTCCTGAGATATCCTGTTTCATAAACTTCTTCACTGCAACTTCCTGTCATTAAACCACAATAGCAATGTAAATCTACTGCAGACTAGAAATCTGGTACCACACTACCTAGGACAGTGAGATGGTAGACAAGAAACACAAACCTCAAAATCAAAAACAGCAAATCTCAATGTGCTATACACCCCACCCAAAAAATAACAACAAAAACACACACCACAACCAGGAAAAGAAAAGAAAATAAAATAAAAGAAAAGAAAAGAAAAGAAAAGAAAAGAAAAGAAAAGGAAAAGAACCCCCATTAGTAATATTCTAGTTAGCACGTGCATTAACCCCATATCAGATCACTAGCAGTATTAACCTACCGTGCCATTCCATTCTGCTCGGTATACCTCACCGTATGAACCTGCAAAAGGAACAAGAAAAATTAGAACAGTCAGTTTGAGAAGACTGCAGTTAAGCATATATCATAACATCTCAACAGAAATTCTTAGCACACAACAAAAGACATTTAGCATCATGTATATTTCCATTTATGTAAAGATAGTGGACTCAAAGGGGCACATGAATGACGGATAATATTTTACTCAAATGCAGGGACGAAGCTAATGTTTCCAATCAAATGTGAATTTAGTGGGAGCACACACACCCTACAGGAACAATGCTCTATTTTCATAAATTTTCACAAGGAAAAATGAAATATACAGCTAAAATCTTACCTATACCAATACGTTCACCAATCTGAAGATCCTCCCATAAAATTTCGGCAACTCCATTCAGAACAGGATCAATTTGCACATTATTTCCAGAAGCGTCAACATCTCTACCAAAACCAGCCTCGACAGTTGAGATCACCTCATCATTCCTATCATCCATAGGCAAGTTTTGCTCCCAGGGATTATCAAGAGATGACTTATGTCCTGCTGAACCTAGTTTAAACATGTCTGCTCTCAATCCTTCGGCTGAATGCTTTCTGCCGCTGTCACAAGATATGTTCAACAACTGCTGTCCAGTAGGGGGTGGTATAAGTGAGTGCTCATTTACAGAACATTGTATTGCATGACACTGGTCATCCACCCTGTCCCTGATCACCAGTTCATTTCGTTCCAGTACCTGACCTTCTCTAGAATTATTCCTGGTTGAAGATACCTGATCTTCTCTAGAACTGCCCTTGGGTGGAAGATAAAGATCTTTAACATTATGCTCCAAATGCTCTGTCAAGATTATTCCTGCAGATCTCCTGCCTCTTACATTTGAGTGGACGGAGACCACAGATGGTCCTGCACTTGAAGTACTAGGTTTGGGTCTTTCATTCATACCAGGTGGAATTGATTTATTTAAAGCCCCTTGGTCAGACACTGTACTTTTCAGACTCCCTGGAGAAGTACCAATACTCCTTGCATCTAATTCAAAATTTTGATGATGGGCACTAGGTATCTCGGTAGGAATGAGTGTGCCAGGAGCTCCCATTAGATCAATGATGTATTCACTGCATCAATAGGGAAACAGAAAATCAACTAATCAACTAATGCTATTCACAGTAATCAAAGACCTAGATCTCAAGCACTATTTTAATACACGCAACATGCTTGGACAAAAAGAACAACAAGAAGCATCCGCCAAGATCAACAAGAAATTTATTTTACAACAAGACGATTGTATCTGATGAAGAAAGGAGAGGACAGTACTGCATATTCAGCATAGCAATACGAATCCAATTTGAAGAACCTAATTCAGACTCAGCAAGAAATTCTGGACACAAGGAAAAGCTATCTGCAAATGCATATAACACACCAACATTTCTAAGCAGACATAGGGCTCACAGTTACAGTCATCACTGCAACCGATTCAATCTCATTCCAGACCCAACCCATGTACTACCTCAAGGAATTATATACAATCAGATTGGACAACTATTACTAATATCTGTTAGCAAAGGGAAGCTTGATTTGAAGTCCTCAATGGTTGAATGGGTTCAACATTGTGTGTGTGTGTTGGTGGGTGAGGGGGGATGGAAATCAAATTTAAGTCATGGGGTGTGGGTAGTAGGTGAGAGGAGGGTGCTCATTAACTTATTTTAATTACAGACCTCAACAACCAAGCAGCATCACTAAGAATGCTTCCCCTCATATTCCCTAGTTCTTTTACTCCTTAAATAACAATTGAAACAAGTGAAAATTTCAGAACTAGCGTAGAAGCAAATCGATTACCTTCCATCCTCTAATTTTATCAAGTTCACAGCTCCTTCATCAGTACCAGTATAGTAACTGCCTTTGACTAGCTTGCATGGAAGGTTGACCTTATCAGCAAGGACCTAGAAAAACTATCACAGTTATGGTTCTTCCTTATGCAGTGTGGTCCAAACATACATTTAAACAATGTTATCACATTCTAAAAAAATGCTTAATTAACATGACCGCACCAAACAAGCATAAATGATCAGGGGGAGATCTTGCTACCTTAAAGAGTAAGGCCCTTTGGCGGGAATGGCCAACATCAAGGGAGCCAAGGGGAAGGATGACCGAATTCAAATAGACTCGTAACTCATGATTCCTTGCCCTCCACCTTCTGAACATTTCTTCAACGTCACTGACAGGACCTCCCATTCTTTCAACAATAAGGTCAGCAATTTTTTGAATTAGAAAACTTGTACTCAAGGTCTTGTCAAGAGCATGGGATTCAACGGACATATAATACACTCTTTCTTCAAGTTTCCGGAGTTCAACATCATCTGCACGGTTGACTAAAACCACCTCACACCCCATATCTTCCAAAGGAGAAATTGCCTTAAGTTCCATCAATGATGGCATTTTCTTTGGGACCGCCAGAGTTGAATCTATTCCACAAACATCATAGAACCCATCTATAACCTTTTCGTCGTAATTTACAACATTACAACTCTGCATCACATAAAACAAATATCTAATGAATCATCAAATGTACTAAAAGATAAAAAGGGAACTACATAGAAAAACTAAAAAAATAAACTGCAAGCACTTTTTAGCCTACACTTTTCAGTGATTATTTTTTGTTGCATAAATTCATCAACAGATCAAAGGAACACAATTCAGCCACATCAACAGCACACATTATAAAATAAAATTTTCACAGGAAAGTTCATCGTGATGCATTGTCTGCCAAGAGTCTAACTTACCACGACTTAGTTCTTTATCGAGCAATAACACAAAACACCATCTATTTTGTGATGTCTTTTATTTTATTTTATTTATTCACATCACGTATAGTAACAATGTCGAAATTGATACACATGGTAGAAACCAGTTGATCCAAAATGGCATTATGTGGAAATGATCATCCACGAACCCTGTTCATGGAAATTTGCTGACTATCCAAATCTCCCAACATAACACGGCCAAACAAGTAAGAAAAGGCCAAACAAATATTTCTTACAAATCCATAGTCATGCGAAAGAAATTACCGGGTAACTAAGTCACAACCTAAAGAAATCATTGCATAGCAGCTCTCCCCACCACAAATATCATAATTTCACAATGGAAATTCGAGAATTTCAATCAACCGACACAGGCAATACAATTCAATATGGGGGCGAAAAAAGAAAACAAATTCTAGCAAAACGATGTACCCAAAATCGAAGAGACATGAATTCCGAGAGGTTCTGAGAAGGCGCGCAGCCGAGGCTAATCTGCTTAGCGACGTTGATTTGAGCGGTTTCCGGGTCAACGCAATTCTGACCCGGATCAGAAACGCTTATGGCCAGCGCCAATTGCATCTGAAACTCCTCCTCGAAGAAACTGAAATTGCTATTGCTCGAATGGCCGCCCGAAGACGACGACGACGCCGTCGGCGGCGCATCGGACAACGGCGATGTGGAAGTCAATTGCTGCGACGGCGCCGTTTGAGATGGGGGAACCAGCGCAGGCGGCCGCCCGTGTTGGTGGTGATCGCCGATGTGAAGCTTCCGCAAAAAGTGTTTCACCTTGGACATTTTCGTCGCCTCTCATCGATCGGGGACAAGAAATCTGATAATTTACGGGAATATACACTAGAATCAAGATAAATTACGGTGTCGATTCGACGATTTCGATCCGATTGATCGAATTTATGGTTAGGGTTTGCGATTGGAGAGGGTGATTTTTGGGGGGGTTAGAACTCAAAATGCGCAGCGGTGGGTGGAGAATAAGGAGAGATGAGTATTAAACTACGCACTGTGCGAGTCTTCATTGTCAAGCTAACAAATAGCCAGTTGGGAATAAATTAACTAACAACTAACTATTTTATTATTTTTAATTCGTGTTAGTTATGTGAAAATTTTATGTGCCAAAATTGAGAATTTGGATATTATTTGAAGCATTACAGCGTCGACAAATTTCTATGTTTGCTTTTCTAGCGACATTTTATTAAGTGTTTATAATAACTTCACTTTCTAATGTGCAATATGAGTTTCCAATTTCCATACTTGTTTAACAAGTGAATCAATTATACTATTACATTAGTCTTGTAGTAATTAAATATAGTGTTTTGTTTTTCTTAGTTGCTCTCTATAGGTTGTGATTTTTAAGCGATTTTACAGTTTAAAAAATTGAACTCTTAGAGCATCTCCAGCGCGGTAGCTGGAGTGCAGGATTGAGTCGGAGGAGGGCATGCTGGGCTGGGCACGACCCGGGCATCATCCATGGTGTCAGGCACGGATGAGGAAAATGGTGAGCAAGTGTCACATACGCGCTAGAAATGCACAGTAGCTATTCGTTGACTTGCAAATAAAGGTGCAGTTCACTAGTATGACGAATATTTGCGAATTGCAGAGTCTACCTCGTTGGAGTACTTGAGCAGATTCTGTTGAGTCATTGTTCAACTCTTTGGCGCCTAATACTTGAGGAGGCCAACGTCCGCCAACTGCCAAAAGCTTCTTGCACTGCACGAGGATAAACACGAGTTCCCGGGGATGCTAGGGAGTTTGGGTTGCCTGCACTGGGCGTGGAAGAATTGTCCGACCGTGTGGCAAGGAGCATATACTCGTGGTGATCAGGGGGAGCCGACCATCATCGTCGAAGTTGTCTCATCCCAAGATTTATGGATCTGACACGTTTTTTTTTTTTTTTTGGACTTCTAGTTCAAACCACGACATCAATGTGCTTAACACATCGACTTTGTTTAACGATCGACTGGAAGAAAGGGCTCATCCGATCACATTTCAAGTCAACAACTCTTACTACACGAATGGGTACTACTTGATCGACGGCATCTATCTTGATTTGCCCGCTTTCATGAAGAGTCCAATATTTTCGACGGACGAGAAGAGTAAGCGATTCAAGTGTATGGAGGAAGCAGCTCGCAAGGACATTTAACGAGTCTTCGGCGTGCTTCAAGCTCGTTGGGCAATCATAAAAGGACCAACACGTCTTTGGAAGAATGAGAAGTTGAGTGACATCATGTTCATGTGCATCATTTTGTACAATATGATCATCCAAGACGAAAGAAAGCGCGCTTTAGAATGGGAAGAAGACGTCGCCGACGAAGCTTCAAGTAGCTCAATCGCAGCTCATCCTCATACCGGTGCTCCGCCGGAATTTCGAGCGTATGTGGCACGACAAGCCTCTACGCGAGACCACGACATGCATGTTCGCCTCAGTACAGATTTGAAGGAGCACATTTGGTCTGGCCTGATTCCACCTTAAAAAAAATTGTTGTAATTTTTTTATTTTAATTATTACTCCCTTCGTCCATGAAAGAACTTCCTAGGAGGGAGTGGCACGGGTTTTAATAAAATGTTGTATAGTGTATTGAGAGTGGAGAAAAAGTTGTAAAGTGTATTGGGAATTGTGAAAAAGTATTAATAATTTATTGTGTTGTTTTAATTAATGTTATTTGAGTGGTGGGAATTGTCTTAAAAGGGGAGTATTTTTTAAGTGGTGGGGTATTGTCCCAAAATAGGAAAAAGTAGGAAGTTCTTTCGTGGACGTCCCGAAATAGAAAAATAGGAAGTTCTTTCGTGGACAGAGGGAGTATATTTTATTGAACTCTTTAATTTTATTTTAATTATGGTAATATTAAATATATTTTTAATGAATAGTCAAATTTTAAAATAAAAGAATAGAAATGAGATTAAACAGAAATTGAGATTTTAGCTCCTCTTATAGGACCAAAGCACTGTGGAGGGGACCACCTTATAGCGCCTCCCGACTCCCACTGGAGATGCTCTTAGTGCTCGTTTGGTTCAAATAGAGGAATGGAAAGAGAATAAAATTTTAAAAAAGAGTGTACTGGTAATAATAATTAATAACTACTCCCTTAGTCCACAAAAGAACTTCCTATGAGGGAGTGACACGAGTTTTAAGAAAAATATATTGAGGGTGGAGAAAAAATTGTTGAGTGTATTTGGAGTGGTGAAAATGTGTTGTAATTAATATTGAGAGTCGTGAAAAAGTGAAAAGTAAGTAATTATAAATGGTGGGGTATAGCCCACAAATAGGTAGGAAGTTTTTTTGTGGACGTCCCAAAAATGAAAGATAGAAAGTTCTTTCGTGGACAGAGTGAGTAATACTTTTATTGAGTGTTTGATTTAACAATATAAATGAATCACTAGTTATCAATGACTTTAGAGCTTCAATTCAAATCAACCAATTTAATATTCCCTCCGTCCCCAAAATAAGTTCCTCTTTTTCCATTTTGGGACGTCCCCCAAATAAGTTCCTCTTTCTTTCTTTCTATTTTTGGACAACTACCCCACTACTAATAATACTTATTTATTCTTACTTTTCACTTTTTCACCACTCTCAATACTAATTATAACACTTTTTCATCTTTTCACCACTCCCAATACTAATTATAACATATTTTTCTCCACTATCAATACATTTTACCATTTTCCTTAAAACCCGTGCCGTCCCCAAAGAGGAACTTATTTTGGGGACGGAGGGAGTATATTATCCAAGTAATTTGGTTGTACAAAGTTTGTTTGTTCATACAGACTGTAAGATTTGAGGATGAGGATCTTTTGTTTGTTCCGCAAGGTAGCTCGGTTTTTCATTAAAGATGCATGATAGTTTTCAACTAAGTTGTGCGAGGAACTAATTATAATTGTGTCTGTCTCGTGACATAGATGATCCGCTGAATCCATTGCTGACTTCATTATAATCGATTAGGTAAAACGGTTTTGTAAAGTTTGTTTGTTCATTGAGGTTGGGTGATTATAGTAGTTAAAATTGTGTGCACAGTCGTGCAATTCATCAAATTCAAATCAAAGAAATTAATTACTTGCACATGGCTAATGCAAATAGGCTTTATCTAGCAAAATTTAACTCGTCAAAAGGAGTCTTTCTCGCGACCCTCTTATTAGCCCTTTGGTCCCGATTCTGCCTACGACCATCATCATCCTCCGGCTGAAGCCCTTATCCGCAGGGTGAGGTCCCAAATTCTCAAGCTTAAGGGCTGAAGCCCTTATCCGCAGGGTGAGGCCCCAAATTCTCAAGCTTAAGATTTTTGTGCTGCTCATCCTCATCGCCAAGCCCACCATCCTCAGGCTCAGGCCCTCAGGCTCAGGCTCATCGCCAAGCCCACCATCCTCAGCAGGGTCGGCCCTTATGTGTATTTTGTGGGGCAATGGCCCAGGGCCCCAAAATTTAAGGGGCCCCAAAATTTTCGCCTAATAAGTAACAGATTTACAGAGCAAACATGAAGGAGAAGGTAAAGTTTTATTTATTCTCTCTCAAAGCACTATTTATACTCCACATAAACATTGCTGAGGTGGAGAAGTGCATGTGAATGAATTAAAGGGAACAAAAGTTACTGCAGCCAACTAATAAAAGCGCACTTACAGAAACCAACAACTTTGGTTCTCTATTTATTCTATAAATCTGATAATAATATTATGTCTTACTTCAAAAAAAATCCCTACCTATTTTAAAAGAATTATTCAGTAGCATATATGTAATTAAATTTTGGGTTCTTGAGTTTATTAAAATTTTAGATTACTTTTCCAATGTTTATATTGCATGCATGATGTTGTTGACTATATTGATTACACATAGTTTTAGTTAAATGATGTTTTTTAAAATTAAAATTAATAAAATTATATTTATGTTCTACCATATCTTAAGAAATGTTAAATGGATTATCAATTTTATACATTGAAAATGAGGTATTTGAAAAACGAGTAAAAAATGGCCCTTATAGTAATGTTAAATGAACTACATTTAATATTAAAGTTGTGCAGTTTAATCGCAAGTATGAAAGATCATCACGTGCAACTAGTAAAAAGGGACCCCCTTTTTCTTTTCGCCCAGGGCCCTCGTAATGTCAGGGCCGGCCCTGATCCTCAGGCTCAGGCCCTCAGACTCAGGCGTAGGCCCATTGCGGCGCTCATCCTATTACCTGATCCTCAGGCTCAGGCCCTCAGACTCAGGCGTAGGCCCATTGCGGCGCTCATCCTTTGTAATAGGTATAGGCTCATCCTTTGTAATAGGCATAGGTTTCCTCTTACCTATCCTCATCCTCAGCTTGAGGGTGAGCGGCACAAGAGTTGCACAAAGTTTCTTACGGAATAATTAATCATTTCAACACTAAAAGTTAAACTTAATCATATTTTACTTTTTCTAAAATTTAAATCCTTTTCTTTTTGAATAACTATTATTTTTCAAATTACACCCATTGCTTTAACTTGTATACGAGTTATCAACCATTTACAAATTTCAAATATTTTTTTGAGATAATTGCAAAATATAATATAACCCTATTATGTTTAAGCTATTATAAAATGTTGATGAACACCTCTATTTATATCTAATGATTCCTCGTATCAATGGACCAATATCTTCTCCACACTCAATTGATCTAATAGCTAGCCATTGTTACTAACTATAGAAATCTAGCATAAAGTCTGGATCTTTTGTTTCAAATATTCTACATAAGAAAAATTAGTATTGTCTACAAAGTTATTTAAATTTAGATAATATTGACCTCTAATCAATCATGTACCATCCATAATTCATCTACTAATATAGATGAGACAACACCCATATAGCAAAAATCTTAATTGCATAAAATTCTAGTCGTACGAATAAAATTATGAAATAGGAGTATAATTCTAGCCATTTTTTGCAATTAAAAGTGTGTAATATTGTAAAATAAAATACACTTTTACATCTATTTTCGCAAAAGTGTGTAAACATTGTTACACATTTTTGCGTAAAAGTGTGTAACAATCATGACTTTAAATAAGGCAAGCGTTGGGCAGACTAAACAGTGGCACTGGAAAATTCAAAGAAGGAAGAGAACAAATCTTGATCAATCTTGACGGCGGAGCAATGACGATAGTGGAACATCAGCGATGGTGGAGAGTGAGGAGTGAGGGAGCGGCGCTGCAATGATGCAACAACGGGGTAGGGGGAATTTGGGAAGGAGGGCGGCGCTGGAATCTGTTGTTGGGGGTTGCTGCGGCAATGACGGAGGGGGAGGGTAAGTACTAGAAGTCTTAATTTAATAGGAGTTGTATGGAGAGGGTAAAGTAGTAGGAGGGTCGGTCCTGATAAAAATAGGGCCCGGGGCGAACTAGAAAAAATGGGCCCTTTATTTTTTATAATAAAAATACAATATGACAATTATATATAAATAAATAAATTATTTTTTTTATTATACAAAATAATTTCTTCAAGATTTTTGACTTGCAAAGTCATTTATAATCTCATTTGTTTCTAGCATTTCTAAAACATCTTTTTCAATAGACAAAATTGCTAAACATCTTTCAACTCCCACTAGCCACTGCAATTGAACAAAATTTCTGTTACATAAAAAAAATATAATTTATTAATTTACTAAATAGAATCAACAATCATTCATATAAAATAAATACTACAATTAGAATTGAATAGAAAGCTTTTTTTATATATACAGTTCATATACACATATCAAATATATGGCCTATTATAATAGCCTATGCTAAACGCCTAAGAATCATTAGCCATTTATCTATTACGGAGTATATTTTAAACTTTACCGCAAAGAATCATTCAAATGCAATTAGTGATTTTAATTCTAACATTTAGAATCATTCAATTTCGAAAATCAAATATTTCAACAGAAAATTAAATTGTACTAAACTGAAAAAGTGAAAATCAAAATTGATTATTGCCTTCAGCCTTCCTTTCAATTTGATCTCAATTTTCCAATACAGATGATCACTCACTTGCTTGTAGAATATAGATGAAGATTTTCAGTATGTAGATTGCAAGGAATTGATAAAATTGTGGTTTGTAGATTGAAGAATATTCTGAATATATAGTTCATTGTTAACGGTAAAAAATTTTTGGGAAAAGATTTCTAGGATTAATTTGGGCAGCTGACTGTTTGCAGAAAAGATGAGAAGATTAAAAGATTAGGGGTGAACGGTACAATCCCATAATTATATCTACCGAATCTGATCTGCTAAATAATCTTTAAAGTTGTTTTATTTATTTTAAAAGAATATTAATAATTATGACATTTTGAGCCCTAATTAATTAAATGGATACAATATTCTTGGGCCCAATTAAGAACATATCAATATACAATTATATTTTTATTTAAATCGGACCTAAAATATAACATATATATTAAAGGTATATAGTTTTTTTGGGGCCCTCAAAAATCATGAGCCCTGGGCGGTCGCCTATGCTCGCCCATGCCCAGGGTCGGCCCTGTACTAGAAGTCTTAATTTAATAGGAGTTGTATTTCAATAGATAATGACCCTTAATATTATTTACCATATGATCAAGGAATTTGATAAGAGGTGGTCTCCTGTACATCCGGGTGCACCGTATACTCGGATGTAAATGACAATACTAATATTAACACTAAATAATACTAATACTAACATTAACACTATCTTGGAATTAATGACATTAACACTATTTTGTTTTACAAATAATACTATCATGTTATATAAATAACACTATCCTAAAATGACACTAACACTATATTGAAATGACACTATCATGTTATCGAAATGACACTGTACATCCGGGTGTATCGTACCCCGAGTGTACAGGAAATTTTGTGATTTGATCAAACGAGGAAGATCACATTTCAAATGCTTTTACATAATGTTACGAGAAAACCAAAATCACTCCAAGAGAATAGTTCAATCACAATAATAGATTATGAGTCTATGACATTACACATCTCATATCTACCCTTACCTACCAATTGCTTGTATCACACATTTAAGTCGCAGACAGCTTTCTTGAACATATAGTAAAGATCTAAATTATTTACATCCTAAAAAACTTAACTCATTCTCCTACAAAAATTATGAACATCTATAAAACCCCTAGCCTCAGGCTTCTTCGATTTTGCTTCCGTCACCATCATTAATTTTTTTTATTATGGATTTTAGAAATTGGAGCACGAGGATGTCGCCGTCGCCGTCGCCGGAAATGGAAGAGTGATCTTTGTACAGAGAGTGACATAAGAATGCAAAGAAAGAGGAAGTGAGGCAGATGGGTGAGTGATTGGTTGTAATTTGAGTTAATTAAATAAAAATAAGAGGTGTGAATGTGTGATTAGTTTTGTTAATTAATGCTCTAAATTGTCTATTTTTTGGTTAAAAAAAGGAAATGACTCAACTTCGTTGAAACGATTCAAAAAAGAATACGACTCAACTCCATTGGGACGGAGGAATTATTACTTTTACTCATATCAAATACACCCTCCGTCCACCAAATCTTGACCCATTTTGCCATTTTTGGCTGTCCACCAATTCTTGACTCATTCTATTTTTAGTAACTTTTTCGGACACAATAAGGTGAGATCATCTTTCCACTCACAACATACTACACCAATTTCTTAAAACTCGTGCCATTAGCAAATAGGTCAAGAAATGGTGGACGGGTGGAGTACTTACTTTTACTCATATCAAATACTCCCCGCCCATGAAAGAACTTCCTAAGAATGAGCGACACGGGTTTCAAGAAAATGTTGTTGAGTATATTAAAAGTACAGAAAATGTTATTAATTAAGTGTAACGGAAATTGTAAAATGTGTTTTAATTACTATTGTGAGTGGTGAAAATGTGAAATCAAGAGTAAATGTAATATTTAAGGGTTATTGTCGTAAAATACATCAAGTTTATCAATTTTTTGGTATCATCACTTTTTATTTTGGTTAAAAAATACATGAATTTATAATTTGTTCTTAATTGTCCCATCATTTATAATTTTGCCCAAATTAATATGAGGTGGAAGTTGAATTGCCAACGTGGCGATTGGAATTGCCAAATCACACATACACACATTTCTCTCTCTCTCTCTCTCTCACAGACACACACACAAACACGCACACACACACATGCACATCCCCTCCCCTTCTTCCTTCTCCGGCGACGGTAGCATCGCCGCCGCTGCCGTCCTCTTATCCCTTAACCATCCCCTGTCTCTCTCTCTCTCTCACCAACCGCAGAAACCGTAAAAACGAGTTCAAATCAACAGCTATGGCTTCATTCTCTTCAATTCAACCCGCTGCCGCGCAGGCACCGACGGCCACCTCTCGCTCCACCAACAGAGCCCTCCCTCCGCCGCAGACCCAACAACGCCACCGCCTCCGCCACTGCAACAGCAGCCGCCGCGGTCCTCGTTCAGCTGCGACCGTCCCTTCTCTGCGAACAGAGTCCCTCTCCGTCACAGACCCAACAACGCCACCACAGCACCAGCCGCCGCCCCCGAAATCCGCCACATTTATCCCCGAAACCCCCCTCGAAATTCGCCGCCCCCGAAACCCTCGATATCCGCCGTGGCTATCATATCCCTCTTCTCCGCTTTCAAAAACGAAGTTGTAGGGCTATCGTTTGAGGAAATAAAATCCTGCGCCGATTTTGGGGAAATCGAAATTGAGGATTGTAGAGAACAATAAGTTGTAGAGGATGAGGGGAAAGTGGTTGCAGCAGGGTTGGGGGAAGGGGAAGGCTCCGTCGGGCTGGAGAAAGAGTGGCGGCGGGGGTTGGGGGAGGGGGAGGGAGAGGAGGAGGAGGACGGTTTGTTGGTGGGGTGGGGGGCGGGAGGAGGGGGACTGTCGGGTGGGTTGGGGGGAGGGAGACGGTCTTTGGGTGGGGGTGGGGGTGGTGGGGGGAGATGTGGCAACACATCATCACTCTTAAATGCCACGTTGGTGCCATATAAGCCACGTAAATGACTCATAAGTTTCGATTTCGTCGGAGTTACTCATCGTGGGATAATTGCGAACAAATTATAAATTCATATATTTTTTGGCCAAGAAAAAAGGTGATGATATAAACCGAAAAATTAGCAAACTTGATGTATTTTATGGCAATAACCCCTAATATTTATATGTGGTGGAGTATAGTCAAAAAAATAAGTAGGAAGTTCTTATGTGGACGTCCCAAAAATAAAAAAGTATGAAATTCTTTCGTGGACGGAGGAAGTATTACTTAACAAAAATATGACTTTTTCTTATGGAAAATCTAACTTCTTATAATAATAAATGTGAATTTTCATAATAGCAAGCATATTTAATTACTTAATAGGAAATATAATTTTTTTCCTAATAGAAAATATTACGTTTTATAACAATAAATATAAATTTTCATAATAACGACCATATTAAATTAATTAATAGAAAATCTGACTTTTTTTCTAATAAAAATCTGACTTTATTCTAAAGTAAACAATATTATAAATAAAATTGATTATAAAATGTAATAAAGATTTAATGTACAATAGACAAGACTCTACTTTCCTATATTAAAGTCAAGAGTTCAATTCTCAATCATCATCATCATCATATAATACGGTTTGATGAATATTGATTTTTTGTGTATCTGGTTCGATTTGGTGATCAGATTAGTTGGCTACGGCTGTTTGATCATAATTTTGCTGTTGGCTCAGTAGTAGCTATGTTCCCTTTAGTTTAAAGTACTTAATTAGGGTTTATCATAACTCGATTAATATTAGTGTGATTCTTCGTTTGCATCAAAGTCGAACTATTACATCTTTATTTGTATTAGGACAAGTTTTTAAAGTTTGTATTATTCCGATTTTGCTTTCTTGATTTTATATTTGATTATTCTCTTTTTTCTACAATCACATGTATTTGATTTGATTGAAACATACACGATTAGTCCTGGTCTGAAGATGGTTCAAGAGTGATCAGAGTGACAACTTTGCATATTAGCTCTCCCATCTTAGCAGCCAAGAGTCCATTTTTCTATAAGGTACTTGTAGTGTTAGTTTCTAACATTTGCTTTTGTTTATTAGAATTAAGGTAAACTTTTCTTATTCATCTCTTCATTTTGTAGTTGTTCTCAAATGCAAAGTAAATAGTTACTTCTATAACAAAATTATTTAAGGTTGTTGGTTGCAATTTTGGTTCCAAAAATGCCTTTTCAATTTCTTTGTTCAGTCACGGTGATACTTAGAACACTCATTTTTTTTAGCATTTTTTCCTTCCATTTTTTTCCCCTTTTCCCGGATATTGTTGTTGATTTATAGGTTGGTGCTTTTGTGCATATAGTAATAGCCCTTTTTTCTCTAGATAGCAAGGGAGTTTATCCAGGTCATTATTTGTATTTACTGTTCAAATATAAGTAACATATTTCTCATTGTAACAGAAGAAGGTGCACTTTTGGTTATGGAACTCCTAAATCATTATTTTATGTATAGCAACACGTTAAGCACCAATACAGCTCCTGCTCTATTGACTATCCAAAATCTTACAGTTTGTATTATTTCGATTTTGCTTTCTTTTATATTTGATTATTCTTCTTTTTATGCAGGTTGACCGTACAATCACATAATGTATTTGATTTGATTGGAACATACACGATTAGTCCATTAGCATATGTAAATGGATACAATTTTAGTGAAAAAATCCACTTCAATAATAGTTAATGCTAATTCGTACAATTTATTTAAAATGATAGTCGGATTTAAGTTAGCGGGTATTGTACTATTTATTATGAATGTTAACTACTATGTAATACTTCGATTTTATTGACACATATATTCAATTATCATAACAACTTATATTTATGGTTCTTTCCTGAACCTCTCCCTATATATATATATATATATATATATATATATATATATATATATATATATATATATAGGGTCAAGTTAAACAGAGAATGCTAAATATTTAGAGAATAGAGAAATCGTGAAACAAAAACGAACAGATCTAAAAATTTAACGAACAGATCAATGTACCGCATGAACAGCAATTTGAACAGACATATTTAGTAAAAAAAAAGAAAATCTCGCCACCAACAGGATTCGAACCCTGGGCAAATTGCTGTTCATGCGGTACATTGATCTGCTCGTTAAATTTGTAGATCTGTTCATTTTTGTTTCCGATTTCTCTATTCTCTAAATATTTAGCATTCTCCGTTTAACCTTTCTCTCTCTCTCTATATATATATATATATACACTTGGATTTTCCAGATTTTAGTGTCATTGATTGTGAGGAGAATCTTAATTGCAAACAAATAATATATCAAAATCACGTTGAAACTGTTTGGTTTACAAAGCGGTTGATTTAAGATGATAAAGAGTCGATACGAACTTTTTAAATTTATATTTATATTCAAAATATTGATTATTCTTTTTTAAATAAATTATTTTATATAAAATATAATAAATATATTAATTATTTTCTAATAACAAATAGAAATCAATTAGAGATTTATTACAAATATTATTAATTTTAATAGATAAATACAAGTTGTAGGCTTGTAGCTACTAATAATTTATATATTTTTCAAGTTGAATCACTTAACAATTTGTTCACGAGTTAACGAGTTGAATACTACAAAGCTCAAATTTGGTTTGTTTAAATATCGAACTTCTTTAAACTAACTTGAACAATTTTTCGAGACGAGCTCTGAATAGTTTGCCATATTATTATTATTATTATTATTATTATTATTATTATTATTATTATTATTATTATTATTATTATTATTATTATTGAGAATGTTTTGTTTTGGTATTATTATAATAGTTTGACATGGAATATTAACAGTTTTTTAGTGAATAATCTCCATAAGTTATAAATATATTATAAAATAATTTTTGAGGTAATATATCAAACTAGCCTATTTCATATAGTAAATTTAAAAATTAGCCTATCAAATAAATTTTCTAAAAATTGGCCATTTTTGTGTGTAAAAGTACAAAATTACCCCTAAAAATTAAAATTAAAAAATTAGCCACAAATATATCCTCATAAACACACTACACATTCTAAAAAATATATAACAACAAATCTCTCTTTCTCTCACTCTACGCACGCTACGTTAGTGAAAGTTGAGTGTTATGGTAATTGTACTTCTCAAATAAGCTAGAAAGAAAGCGGAAATTTGAATTCCAAATTTGAAGCCAAATTCGTGCCTGTGATTTGAACTCACAAATTCAATCCACAAATGAAACAAACAAGCACTCAAACAAAAAATAGTAAAGCACTCGGTGGATTTACGTGGTTCGGATTTTTAATCCTACATCCACGGGAGGGTGAACTCTTGGTGCCTTTATTGAGTGAAGAAACGAGATCTACAAGTACAAGAAACCACAGCAAAACCAGCTGCAAAACAAGCTCTCAATCACAGAGAAAACTCACTCTAACTCTCACACAAAGACTCTTCTTCTCTCACTCGATTTTAGCTATTGATGGCTAAGCTAACTTCTAATCTAAACAAGAATGAAGATATAAACCTAACTTAACAGCTGCATTTGATCTTGACCATCGAATGAAATAAGATATGATCCAATGGTTGAGGATATGCCGCTGCATTGAATCTGTTATATCAGTTTTAACCTTTTTGCACTCCAATCCTTCAGCTTTCTGTATTTGCTTAGATATCCCTGCCTTTCACATGGCTCTTGTCACAGCCAATAATTAACAAATCTCCACCTTGGTTGTGACAACTACAACAATGGACAGCACCAGACACCAATATGAGCTTCCCCTCCACCTATCCATTACAGGGCATCCATCATATTTGTTTAATGAGGTAAAACACTGGTCAGCTCTAAGCAATGAGTAAACTTAGCAGCTGGCAGTGATTTTGTGAGCATGTCTCTTGGATTATGCTCAGTAGGAATCTTTACTAATTTCACAACTCCCTTCTCAATTTCATCCCGAATAAAATGCATTCTCACATCGATGTATTTGGATCTTTCATGGAACACTTGATGCTTTGCCAAACACAATGCACTTTGGCTGTCACAATGGATTACAACCTGACTTTGATTTATACCAAAGTCTTTTACAATACCTCTTAACCACATGCTCTCTTTAACAGCCTCAGTAAGAGCAATGTATTCTGCCTCAGTGGTAGACAAGGCTACAACTGACTGTAGAGAAGATTTCCAGCTAATTGCAGAACCATACAAGCTAAATACATATCCAGATTGAGATTTTCTAGAGTCTAGATTAGCAGCATAATCAGAATCGCAATAACCAACAAGAGCATCAACATTATCACCTGTATTACTCTTAATCAGAATTCCATATCTAGCACTACCTTTCATATATCTCATTATCCATTTTAAAGCTTGCCAGTGATCTTTTCCATGATTAGACATGTATCTACTAGTTACACTAATAGCATGAGCAACATCTGGCCTAGTACAAACCATGGTATACATGATACTACCTATGATATTAGCATAAGGAATTAAACTCATTTCTCTTTGATCAGAATCTGTCTTAGGCATTTGATCAGTTGACAACTTAAAATGTTGAGCTATAGGCACTGATACTTCTCTAGTTTCATGCATCCTAAATTTCTTTAATATTTTCTGAATATAGTCATGCTGAATAAGCCATAACTCACCTTTACTCATGTTTCTGATAATATCCATGCCAAGAATTCTCTTAGCATCTCCTAGATCCTTCATATCAAAGCTGATTTGAAGATCCTGCTTAATTTCCTCAATCTCAGTCTTGCTAGCTCTTGCAATTAACATATCATCTACATACAACAAAAGGTAAGCAACAACAATATCATTTTTATACTTAATATATACACAGCTATCGAATTCAGATCTTTTGAAACCAATTTTGGACATATGGTCATCAAACTTTTTGTACCATTGTCTGCTACTTTGTTTCAACCCATAAAGGCTTTTCTTCAGTAAGCAAACCTTATCTTCATCCCCAGGTTTCACAAAACCCTCTGACTATATCATATATATTGTTTCCTCTAAGTCACCATGTAGAAATGCAGTTTTAACATCAAGTTGCTGTAGTTCCCAATTATTCTTAGCAACAACAGCTAAAAAGATCCTTATGGAGCTGTGCTTCACAACTGAGGAGAAAACTTCTGTGAAATCAACACCTTTCTTTTGAGTGAAACCCCTTGCAACTAATCTAGCTTTACACCTAATTCTATTAATAGCAGTTGACTCCACTTTCTTTTTGAATATCCATTTGTAACTGACTGCCTTTTGAGATTTAGGTTTCTTGACTAGAATCCAGGTTCCATTCTTCATGAGTGAGTCAATCTCTTCCTGCATTGCTTTTATCCATTTGTCTTTCTCATTTTCTTCTACTGCTTCTTTATAAGAATTGGGCTTAGCATACTCTATATCCTCTGCCACATTTAAGGCATAATGTATCATATTTGCCTCTGCATATCTAGATGGTGGCTTTATAGTTCTTCTGGTTCTATCTCTAGCTAACTGATAGCTATCAAGACCTTCATCATCTGATATTCCTCCCTGATCTGCACTTTCATTCCTCAACTTCTGTAATCAGATTCTTCCCTTGTTGACCAGGAGCCTTTTCTTTTTCATTTATCAGGTATGGCATGTTGGCTTCATCAAACTTTACATCCCTGCTAATTATCAATTTTTGTTTACCAGGCTTAATACTCCATAACCTATATCCTTTCACACCTTTTTGATATCCAAGCATGATGCAAATTAATGCTCTTGCCTCTAACTGATCCTGTTTGAGGTGAGCATAAGCTTTGCAGCCAAACACTCTCAATGTTGAGTAATCTCCAGTGTTGCCATACCATTTATAATCTGGTGTCTTATGGTCTATAGCAGATTATGTGCATTTGTTGATCAGAATTGCTGCAGTAGATGCTGTCTCTTCCCAAAATTTCTTTGGTAACCCAGAACTCAGGAGCATACATCTGACCCTTTCTAAGATCGTTCTATTCATCCTTTCAGCGACTCCATTTTGCTGAGGGTTTGATGGTACAGTTCTATGCCTCTTTATACCCTTAGACTTGCAATACTCTTGAAACTTTTCTGACAGAAATTCTAAACAATTATCTGTCCTCAAGCATTTCAGTGTTGTACCCTTTTCTGATTCAATTTCTATACACGATTCTTGAAATTTTTCAAAAGCTTGAGTCTTATCTTTTAGAACATAAACCCACATCTTTCTTGAGTAATCATCAATGATACTCATAAAGTATTTGCCTTCACCTATTGTTTCTACTTTTGAAGGTCCCCACAGGTGACTATGGGCATAATCTAGAGATGCTTTTGAAGTATGCTTACCAGTTGGATACACAAGCTTCTTGCTCTTACCAAGAGCACAAGATTCACAGTTATCAAATTTAGTATTGCAATAAAAAACAATAACACCATGTTTTGAGAGATGTTGCATTCCACTTTCACTAACATGTCCTAGTCTCTTATGCCATAGTTCAATAGATTCATTTCTAACAACATTAGAACTACCTATGACAGTTTCACCATTCAAATAATAGAGACTATTCTTCTTCGTTCCAATCATGACAGTGGTGGAATTCTTTATAACATGCATATAACCTTTTTCAGATTTAAAAGAGCACCCCTTAGACTCTAACATGCCAAGAGATATAAGGTTTCTTTTCAATCCAGGTATATATCTAACATCAGAAAGGATTTTTATAGAAGAATCACATAATTTTAATTTTATAGAGCCTATGCCTTTTACCTTACATACCTGATCATTTCCCAGGAGGACAGAACCTTGTTCTTCATGCTTTAAATCTTGAAACCAGCTTTTGTGTGGGCACATATGGAAGCTACATCCTGAGTCCATAATCCATTCTTCACCCACAGCTTTCTCCACCATATTCAAGACTTCTGCAGTATCTGCAGCTTCTGCCAAATCAGCTGAGCTAGGTTTTTGATCCTTCTCAGCCTGCCTTTTCTTCCAGGCAAAACAGTTATTCTTGAGGTGTCCTGGTTTCTTGCACCAGTACAAGATATGGTCTTCTTTGATTCTCCATCCTTCTACTTCTGTTGGCTTTGCTTGTTTCCATCATAAGCCTTCTTTGCTTTCTTCTCTTTGAATTTTTTAACATTCAAACTTTGTGCAGCACTATCTTGTGCTCCATTGTTCAATCTCTGTAGCTCATTTGATCTTAGAGCAGATTGGACTTCTCCCAGTGATATGGAGGTTCCCCTGCCATAAAGCATGTCATCTTTGAGTTGATCAAAAGATTTGGGCAAAGCATTCAACAACATTATTGCTTTGTCCTCATCCCTCATCTTTTCATCTATACTTTCCAAATCATCAATCGATTTGTTAAACTCCTCCAATTGCTCACTGATACCTTTATCCTCAACAATTTTGTATGAGAATAACTTTTGCTTGATGAACAATCTGTTGGCCAAAGACTTAGCCATATACAGATTCTCCAATTTTTCCGAAACACCCACAGCAGTGGTCTCTTTTGAGACTTCCCTCAGAACATGATCGGAGAGACAAAGAATGATAGCACATCGAGCTTTCTTTATCATCTCTGTTCTCTGCGATTCAAGCTTCGGATCCTCCTCCTTCTTTACCGATCCTGGCTCAATCGCTCCATCTAACCCTTGTTGGACCAGCACCGCGTGCATCTTGATGCGCCAAAGATCAAAATCATTCTTTCCCGTGAACTTTTCAACATCGAATCGAGTCGCCATTTGCGGATTGATCTTTGATTCCCACAGACGGCGCCAATTTGTGATTTGAACTCACAAATTTAATCCACAAATGAAACAAACAAGAACTCAAACAAAAAATAGTAAAGCACTCGGTGGATTTACGTGGTTCGGATTTTTAATCCTACATCCACGGGAGGGTGAACTCTTGGTGCCTTTATTGAGTGAAGAAACGAGATCTACAAGTACAAGAAACCACAACAAAACCAGCTGCAAAACAAGCTCTCAATCACAGAGAAAACTCACTCTAACTCTCACACAAAGACTTCTCTCACTCGATTTTAGCTATTGATGGCTAAGCTAACTTCTAATCTAAACAAGAATAAAGATATAAACCTAACTTAACAGCTGCATTTGATCTTGACCATCGAATGAAATAAGATCTGATCCAATGGTTGAGGATATGCCGCTGCATTGAATCTGTTATATCAGTTTTAACCTTTTTGCACTCCAATCCTTCAGCTTTCTGTATTTGCTTAGATATCCCTGCCTTTCGCATGGCTCTTATCACAGCCAATAAGAGCATCAACAACCGTGCACCCATAGTGACCACTTCTATTGCACCCAGTCTAGCAATGGTATTGCACCCGCCCAGACTCAATAGATTTTAATTTCATTTTCTCTTTACCTTTATTCTTTTTTCAATTTAAATTAAACAACTTCAATTTTAACAACATAAAATTCATTCAATTAAAAATCCAAACATTACAAATAAAAAAAACAACAAATATTTAAAACATCCAATTTTCGAAAAATAATTGTGGCCCATAAACAGGATCGACAGAAAAATAATCGCGATGGAGGCGCTCGGCTCTACCTTCATGGTCACGACGAACCACTATCTGCTTCTTCCTCGGGCGTGGTGGAGGTGGATCGAAACGATATGAACTTGCCACTGTCATAAAATTCACAACACATCTCATAAAAAATAAATCGGGGGCTTGAGTAGGATCAGGAAGAGGAGGAAGTTGTGTGGGATCAACATGAACTTCTTCGCCGGATGAAGAATTTGAGGAAGAATAATTGTTGGAAGAATTGGTGGATGAAGACATTTTCTTTAAGAATTGAAGAGAAAATGAGTAGTTTGATATAGTGTTTGTGATTGAGGAAGGGGATATGTGATTATATATAGGTGAAAAAGAAAAAAAAAATATTAAAATTGGCCGAATTCGACCGTTGAGAAGGCAACGGTCATTTGACCGTTTTTTTTTAATTACGAAAATGGGGCGCGTGTAGCACACCCATCCCCTTCGCTCCACCTTCGCAGCAGGAGCGTTCCATCGCTCCATCTCCATTGCACCCGGGTGCGGCATCGGTTGCGGGTGCGATAGATCGGGATCGATCCCGGCTTCGCACCCGCCGATGTTGATGCTCTAATTAACAGTGCCAAATTCTATAATTTGAATATATATATATATATATATATATATATATATATATATATTAGGGGAGAGTTCAATGGAGACCACTCCCCTATATAAAGAATGAAGACCAAATCTGGTTCCTTGATCTAACTTAATCTAATGGTGGTAATTTAATTGATTAATTTTATTAATTTTCATTTATTTTATAATCAAAAGGTTAAGCATGTCATTTTTTATTTAACCCTAATCTCACTCACTCTCTCTCATTCACGCTCTCTCTCTATCTCTCTCTCTCAATCACTCTCCCCCCCTTCCCCGCCGCCTCCATCCCTGCTGCTCTGCTGCCTTCCTCCCCGCCGTCGCCACTTCTGCTCCGCCGCCATCCCCTCCATTCTCTCTTCCACCGCCTCCCTCCCCTATCGCATCCATCTCTTCTTCCTCCTCCTGCTGCTCCGCCGGCGTCGCAGGCAGAGGGATTCTCGAGGCTGTGCTGCCCCGGCGTCGTCAGGATGAAGCCGATGAAGACGACGATGGTAGAACGCTTGTGGTGGCGACCGTCGTCGGATTTGCAGATCTGCATATCGTTAATGAAGTGTTCGCAGAAAATATCAATGAACATACTGATGTTCGTTAATATGTTCGTAGAAAACCAATGAACATACTGATGTTCGTTGATATGTTCGTAGAAAAATCAATGAACATACTGATATTCGTCGATATGTTCGTAGAAAAACCAATGAACATACTAATGTTCATCGAAATGTTCGTAGGAAAACAATGAACATACTAATGTTCATCTATTATGTTCATTGACGAATCAGGTCCCAGAATTGGAAGAGAGTAATTTTCGGGATTTGTTCAACCAGATGCCATAATTCGTGGATTTGAGTGGACGTTTTTGCCCTTTTTGGATTAAATAAATGTAATTAACCATTATTTAATTACATGAAAAATCAAATCAGGAAATAATCTGGATCATTGATTGGATTGAGATTAATGGCTTTGATTTGGTCTTCATTCTCTATATAAGAAATGGTCTCCATTGAATGCGACCATATATATATATATATATATATATATATATATATAGGGTTGCGCTAAAATAAAACCCAAATTTAGTCTATAAAATAAGAACCAATATGAGTCATTAGATTATCTATATTGGACGGACAGATCTTAATTATAATTTCCTTAACTAATTAACGTCTAGGGTAGAGAAGTAATTTCAAAATTCTAATAACTATCTCCCCCCCTTAAATGAAGGGATTATGTTTAGACCAATATATTACATTCCGTAATTAAACAATTTATAGTTATCATTTCTATTCTTTTAGCATTATTTATAAAAGTAAACTCGATTAGATTCTTGATATGAAGAAGATAATTTATAAATTTGATATATATGTTGATATAGATCACGATATTGACATAATTTTGAAAACCAAGGAAATAATTTAAATTCATACTTGACATTCATCTAATTCATGCCATAATCTGATTGTATGTTGATTTAAATTCATACTTGATATTCATATGTTGATTATATTTATCAATTATATGAATTTATATCAATTGTTCATTCAACAGACATAGTTGGTTTATAACCAAAACGTAAAAATTCATACATAAATAAAAAATAATTCATGTAACAGATAAAAATTCATACATAAATAAAAAAATAATTCATGCAACAGATAAAAATTCATACATAAATAAAAAAATAATTCATGCAACAGACATAAAAATTCATACATAAAAATAATTTGGTTCATAGGGTTGTATTCTTAATGAAATCATTAAATCTCATTCGTAAATTGTGCTTATATCCTTCTATTGATTTGGCTTAAATTCATTTTTAATTTAATTAATCTTCACTGGTGTGAATTTATAAATTTGATATATATGTTGATATAGATCACGGTATTGACATAATTTTGAAAATCAAGGAAATAATTTAAATTCATACTTGACATTCATCTGATTCATGCCATAATCTGATTGTATATTGATTTAAATTCATACTTGACATTCATATGTTTATTATATTTATCAACTATATGAATTTATATGAATTGTTCATTCAACAGACATAGCTGGTTTATAACCAAAACGTAAAAATTCATACATAAATCGAAAATAATTCATGCAACAGATAAAAATTCATACATAAATAAAAAATAATTCATGCAGCAGACATAAAAATTCATACATAAAAATAATTTGTTTCATATGGTTGTTTTCTTAATGAAATCATTAAATCTCATTCGTAAATTGTGCTTATATCCTTCTATTGATTTGGCTTAAATTCATTTTTAATTTAATTAATCTTCACTGGTGTGCAGGCACTCGATTACCTCAAATCAAATCATAAATTCCATAATAAAATAGCAACTAAATCGGAAACAGTGTCATTGAAGATACGGAAGGTCAAATACAATTATCAATTATACCCTTCGAATGTAAATGTGTATGCATTGTATTAATTAATTCCACGAACTACATGTTGTTCCTCATATTTAATTGTAGACGTTTATTCACCATGATCGATGGTCAGATTTGGGTCTTATTTTATAGTCTAAAGGGAGTTCATTGAATAGCGATCCCCTATATATATATATATATATATATATATATATATATACATACATGCTTTCACGTATTTGTTCCATTCTCCACGTATGAAAAATTGATTTTGCTTTTCCAACTTAGCCGTAGCAAGATGTCGGCAGCATAGGAGACATGTTGTTCTAGGATGAACAACAGCGTGAGGCGTCGAATCGAAAAATGGAAAGAATTTCATCTTGATTTCTTCGAATCAAAAAATTGAAAGGGATGTGTTGCTTTGGGAGATTTTGATTTTGATTGTGAAATTGGAACATTTTGATTATTTTTTCTTGAATTCACAACTAGATGTCTAGATCTATGAATTCATAACCAGATCTATGAATTCACAACTTAATGTTCTTGAATTCACAATCAGATATATGAATTCACAACTTAATGTTCTTGAATTCACAATTAAATTTATGAATTCACAACTAAAAATAGAATTCAAAACCAACTCGAAAAATTCACAACTGAATCGTTAGTGTTGGTTGTGAATTCAAATTTTAAAGCTCGAATTCACAAGTCACAACTAATTGTTTTGGTTGTGAATTCGACTTTTAAAATTAAAATTCACGACCAGTTTGATGAATTCACAACTGAATTGTAGTGTTAGTTGTGAATTTGAGTTTTAAATCTTGAATTCACAACCAACTTTATTGCTAGTTGTGAATTCAAGTACTCGTGAATTTGAGTTTTAAAGCTTGAATTCACGACTAATAATATTTCTAGTTGTGAATTCACGCTTTAAAACTTGGATTCACGATTAACAATATTTTATAGTTGTGAATCACGCTTTAAAACTTGAATTCATGACTAACACTATTTTTTTTGTTGTGAATTCAAACTTTAAAACTCAAATTCATAACTACTTGAATTCACAACTAAAATAAATAGTGGTTGCGAATTCACTGGGTGTGAATGCGCGAATAATTTTTAAACTTTTTATATGCAAGGGTAAAATGCTAAGTGTGGTCAATTTTTAAATTTTTTATCTTAGTGGCCAATTTTTAAATTTACTAATCCAAAGTGACTATTATCAAAACTCACTCATAATTATTACGTCTTTTTTTTATATAAATTATAACATCAAATAATACCCATCGAAATTCGACGGGTTACACACTAGTTTATACGCTAATTTAGTTTTTTTTTATAATAAATGTCCGCACAAATAAAAAAAATGTCAAGAGTTCAAATATTCAATTTATACACTAATTTAAATTATTTTATAGTAGATGTCGGCTCCAAAGTACAATTTGACCCTAAATTATTTTATAGTAGATGTAGCTCCAGAGTTCATTTTTATTTATTTATTAATAGAAGTATGGTAATTTTTTACGTCGATTCAAAATCTAGTAATTTCAAGAATTAATGAAGCATGTAGTAATGAATCTCCCATATTTGATTGTTCCATCATCACTGACAGAGGCGAGCACCCTGTTTTCTGAGTCATTTATGCCGTCTATGAAGCATATGGAACCATCTGCTGCTCCACTTTCCCTCCCTATGACCAGTTCAATTTGACCTCATGCCTTGAAGAACTGGAGCGCATTCTTTTTCTGTTGCACCAATTATTGTTTTCTATTTTAATTATGAAGTTTGTTTATATATCTCATATATGAAATCTAACACATGCAAACTTTAAATTCATATTGGAATTTTGTTTAAATTATGAATCTTATTGAAGTTTATTGAGGTTTATTGAAGTTTATTTGAACTTTAAATTCTATTTTAATTATGAACTTTATCAAAGTTTGTTTATAGGTTGGATCTGGACCATATCTTATTTTTGTTTAAATTCATATTAGAATTTTCTTATATAGATTTAGGGGGGTGTATTCGTTGTGAATTTCCACAGACTTTAAAAAGTCCATGGAATTTAAATTCCATGGAATTCACATAGATTCCAGATGACTTTCAAAGAATTTGTGGTTGGATTTTCACTGATTTTCGAAGACTTTACGGGATAATTTTAGAATTGAATTCCATGAAACCAGCGCCCGCGGAGAACCAGCGCCCGCTAGAAGAGACCCAGCGCCCGCGGAGTCCCAGCACCCGCTGGAAACCCAGCGACCGCTGGAAAACCATTCAAACATAGAGTTCACACATTCAACATCTCATTTCTCTTATGCTGAGTTCCAGCGAGCGCTTAGTTTTGTGCTGGGCCTGCTTCTCATTTTCTCTTATGTGTCATGATATGGCTGCTTCTATGTGGCTGGAGGACATGTGTTTCGTCCATGATTGATTTTCTTGAGGATTGTGTTTCTCAGCATAGAATCTATGTGGAAAATGAACAGATCAAATCCGAAGAAAACTTTGATGGTGAAGCTGTGCAGTCTGGTACCAAATCATTTTTGGATTATGCTAGAGATAGATTTAATAATTTAGCATCACCTTTGAGAAATTGCATGCTGACAGTTATCACTCATTTACCAAGAAGTTTTGTTGATGAGGGGAACTACGAAAACGTGGTGCAACTTTTTTCTCTTCTTGACTCTCTAGAAAAGTTGTTGTTCGAGAACAATGGCATGACGTCTAAGCATTTGGAGACTATCTTTGAGCAACAAATAATGATTGGTTCTGATTTCTTTCTTGATGCATCATCCTTAGAGTGTGTCAGAAGCCAGTGTCTGTTCGTTCTAAGATCTCTTCTGACTTCTCTCAGTAGATTTGGCTTTCCAAAAGCATTTGGTAAAAGTTCAATTAAAGAGTTCTGCTTCCAGAAAGCTTCTCTGATATTTTGCACTGTATCATCGGCATTCAAGCTACACTCAGTTGATATGGAGCCATTCCAACGCCTCTCTGATTTCTCCTTCCAAAACCTTCAATCTGCTGCTGCTGTTGTGGCGTTCGTCTGATTTTGTGAGAACTTGTTGTAAGGATGTGAGATGGTTGTATGCAATATCTAGGGTTTCTCGACTCGAAGAATCGATGGAGATGCTGGAAGAAGATAGAAGTATTTGTATTGTTTGCTTGAGGGAAGTCACGGCAGCAAAAGCCATTGTTTTTTTTTAACGGTGTGTTTGTGTGTTCGGTGGTATAGCAGAACAGAAGTGATGGAGATTTTTGAGATGGAGGAAGATATGAAGAGCATAGCTGATTTGGATACTCAATCTCAACGATTGCTGAGTTCCAACGCTCGCTGGCTTCTTGGCCGCGGGCGCTGGAACTCAGCGCTCGCTTAAAACTTCATGGATTTCAATTCTCGTGGTTCTTGGCCGAATTTCGTCGTGTGTATTTTTTGGATGAAATCCATGAAAGTCATTCCGGATTTTAAGTCAATGGAATAACGAATACACCTAGATTTGTATGGATTTTAAAAAGTCTTGAACGAATACACCCAAATTTATATGGACTTTTAAAAGTCTTGAACGAATACACCCAGATTTCTGCAGACTTTTAAAAGTCTTGAACGAATACACCCAGACTTTTAAAATCCAAAGAAATCCATCAAATTCCACAACTAATACACCCCCCTTAGATTCTATCCAAACTTTACAGGGTCTCGAGTTTAGATCCTTATCCATATATGTTATCTCTTTTAAATTCATCAATTCATTAAAAATTAAAATGAAATCATATTAATTATCATCGTTTTATAAAGTTCAAATATTTTTTGAGATAATTGCAAAGTATAATATAACCCTATTATTTTTAAGCTATTATAAAATGTGGATGAACACCTCTATTTATATATGATGATTCCTCATATCAATGGACCAATACATTATCCAAACTCAATTGATCTAATAGCCATTGTTACTAACTACAGAAATCTAGCAAAATGTCTGTATCATCTGTTTCGAATATTCTACATATGAGAAATCAATATTGTCTACAAATTTATTTAGATTTAGACAATATTGCCCTTTGATCCTCAATGTATCATCCATAACTCATCTAGTAATACGAATAATGCTATGGAAATAAAATAATAATATGTCTAACCAAAATACCCTTGTAGAATATACTGTTGCACACTTTATAATCATGAAAAGTGTGTAACAGTTCATTTTGAATTGTTACACATTTTTTTTCGCAATTATGCACATTTATTACTATTACACACTTTTTGCGAAAAAATATGTAGGCATAAAAGTGTGTAACAATCGTGATTTCAGATTGGACAAGCACCGACGGCAAACAAAACTGTGGCGCTGGAGAATCCAAAGAGGGGAGAAAATAGATCTCGATCAATCAATGATAGTAGAGCATCGGCGATGGTGGAAAGTGAGGAAGGAGGGAGCGGCGTTGTGATGACGCAACAGTGGGGGGAATCGGGTGGGGAAAGAGAGCGGTGCTGTGGAAATTGGGGACGTGGCAAGGCGGCGCAGCAACGGGGAACCGGGGAGGGGAGGCGGGGACACTGAGGGGAAGCCGCTGCAGCGACGACGGCAGGGAGAGGGTGGTGGGGGTGAATTACTAGAAGTCGTAATTTAACAAAAGTTGTGTATTTCTATAGATAATAATCCTTTAGCATATGATCAAGGAATTTGATAAATGAGGAAGACATTTCAAATGCTTTTACATAATGTTACGACAAAACCAAAATCACTCTAAAAAAATAGTTCAATCACAAAAATAGATTATGATGTTACAGATTTCATATTTACCCTTACCTACCATTTAAGTGACAAACAGCTTTCTTGAGCATAAAGTAAAGATCTAAATTATTTACATCCTAAAAAAATTAACTAATTCTGCTACACAAAGGAACTTAATTGAAGTATGTAAATGCAGAATTAAGAAAAGAAGTAATTACAGCATGAGACAGAGTTGCAATGAGCAACAATGGCTATAACTGATTAAAACAGAAGCATGTATAAAAACAAAAGTACAACTTGAACATAAATATTGTTTATGTACAAGAACATAAAGCAGAGATGGTTGTGGTGTTGCAATTTTCTAAAAGGAACCTTGCAGCCTTAAGCAGTCGCAGCGGCCGCCTCCTCCGCCATCTGCGACACCGGGAGGAGGGTGCAGATAAGGTTCCGGTCTCCATACACGTTGTCGACACGCCCTGAGATACGAAGAATCTCTCGAATTTAGTAAGGGAAGCCAAAGTAGAGCATGTAGTCGACTGAACCGGTCAATACGAAGTGCAGTTACTTTATAAGTTCAGTGCAAGTGTTCTCACAATAAGTAATTTTTATTGAACCACACTCTATATACGGAATGTGGTTCAAATAAAAACTTTTTTTATCGCGAGAGCATTGCACTTAACGTATAAAGTAAATGTACTACTATGAAGCACCGATATAATATATATATTAGTCGGTACGGTCGAAATCGAGTTCACTCGGTTAGAAACTGAACCGACCAACCGAGCCGAAACCGATACCCTTCTCAACCGAAACCGGTCGAAACCTATCGGTTCAGTACAGTTTTTTGGTTTTTTTGGTTTTTTTTTTTTTGGGATAAATTACACAAGTAAATAAAGAAGTTTTTCGGTGTTTGTTCGGTTATATTCAAGCCTAGCTTTGAAAGAAGAAGTTCTGCAAAAAATTATATCGGTAGTAGATCGATTCAATCGTCTCAAATTTACGCACCTGTGGTTGGCCAGAACTTGGCATTCTTGAGCCATGCAGCGGGGAAGGCTGCATATTCTCGTGAGTATGGTTTAGTCCAGACGTCGGCCATGAGCAACGAGGGCGGGTGTGGAGCGCTCTGAAATTGCATCATTGTGATCAGTTATGTCGGAAGCAAGGAAACAACAAACACATCAAAAGATTCAAAACTGCGAAAATGTAAGAAGCCATAGCCAAATACCTTGAGCACATTGTTGTTGATGTCGGCTTTTCCTTTCTCGATCATCGAGATCTCTTCCCGGATAGAGATGAGAGCATCGCAGAACCTGTCTAGCTCAGCCTGCAAACAAGAAAGGGAGGTTAAGTTCCTATTCTTGTTTGTTGGAAGGAATGGAAATCATTGCTGTGGCGAGCTTGCTTCGCGTTACCTTGCTTTCACTTTCAGTGGGCTCAATCATGAGTGTGCCAGGAACAGGCCACGACATTGTGGGAGCGTGGAATCCGTAGTCCATTAGACGTTTGGCAACATCCTCGGGCTCGATCCCAGCGGTGTTCTACAGCAATCGCCAGTTGCAGTAAGGAAGTGATAAATGGCGCACAGCACGTGAACAACATTAGTGTTTAAAACACGAACCTTAAAGCCTCTCAAATCGATGATGAACTCGTGGGCGCACGTTCCATTCACACCGCGGAAAAGAACGGGGAAATCCTTCTGTTGATCAAGAAGCAAAACATGTTAACAGAGAGCGATGGTGTAAATTTCTGTAGTGATGAGTGTTCTTGTTTGCACAATGAATGATAAAAACGCGTGATACTAGAAACACAGTATAAAGCGAAGAAACGGAACCTCCAAACGCTTGGCCATGTAGTTTGCGTTCAAGATGGCAATCTTTGATGCATCAGTTAATCCCTTCGATCCCATCATGGCAATGTAGGTGTACGATATAGGTAAAATGAGAGCGGAGCCCCATGGCGCAGCAGAGATAGTACCGAGTGGTTGAGATTGCTCGGGTTCTGGTATGCCTCCGGTGGCTATCTGCAGCACAAAAAAAGAAAACAGATACAGAATCAGTCACCACTGCGTTTACACACACACACATGAGGTTTACAGCAAAAGCATTTCTACATACCACTGGATGCGAAGGTAGGAACGGCGCTAGGTGTTTCTTCACCCCAATAGGCCCCATACCAGGTCCGCCTCCACCATGGGGAATACAGAATGTTTTGTGGAGATTGAGATGGCATACATCGGCACCAATGAAACCCGGGCTAGTCAAACCAACCTGTAGGCAGAAAAGATCGATCATCAGAAGAAACCAACGAGAAATGTGCAATCCTTGTGTGTAATCAATAGAACTTTACCTGAGCGTTCATGTTGGCTCCATCCATGTAAACTTGTCCGCCATTGTCGTGGATTATTTTGCAGATCTCGTCAATGCCTTCCTCGTAAACTCCATGGGTCGAAGGATATGTGACCTTGGGTTCAGCAGAGTTTATCAGCACTTGACAAATTCAACGAATTGCAAAATTTGAGCAACAAGACAATCCATACCATAAGAGCAGCCAAGCTGTTCTTGTTTGTCTCCGCAGCCTTCCGCAACTCTTCAATGTTGATGTTTCCCTTCGAATCAGTTCCAACAGCCACAATTTTCATCCCACACATGGCCGCGCTTGCAGGGTTCGTTCCATGTGCCGAGACTGGAATGATGCATACATCGCGGTGGTGGTCTCCTCTCGACTACATTAGAAGTTCACCAGAAACAGATGTTACTAGTGGTGGATTGTGATAATCACAATTCAAAGCCAAGAAATTTTTCTATCTTCATTTTTGCAAGTGTAACAGATTCAACTAAGAACAATTTTAATTGATCTTCTACTAATTACAAATAAAATGTATTGTTACCCTGTGATATGCTCGAATAACCATGAGTCCAGCATATTCTCCAGCTGCACCGGCATTGGGTTGTAGAGAGAAAGAATCGAAGCCAGTGATCGTACACAATAGGTCACCCAAATTCTTGAACATTTCCTGCAAGAAGAAACGATGGTTTAGAGGAATCCTTAGAACTTCCTAACAACGGACGTGTAAGTTACAAGTATTTTATGAATACCTGGTAACCAGCAGCCTGTTCCGTGGGGGCAAAAGGGTGAATGTCCGTGAAGGCAGGCCACGTCACCGGCATCATTTCTGTCGTTGCATTCAGTTTCATCGTGCACGATCCCAAGGGAATCATGCTATGGCACAAAGAGAGATCCTTCGACTGAAGTTTGTAGATGTATCTAAGAAGCTCATGCTCCGTGTGGTACCTACACCAACCAGTACAAAAATGGTTACATCTAATCTTACAAAGACGAACTCAAACTGCAAAAATTTCAAGAAAATGTACATACGAGTTGAATATTTGGTTCGTTAGAAACGGGCTCTGCCTCACAAGTCCTGCAGGAATCAAGTTCTGAATCTCTGATGCAAGAGATTCAGCAGTGAATGGTACCTGATGAAACACAAATCCTCGAGTTACAATTTTTTTAAAAATGGCTTGAAACACATCTTGAAAGATATACACTCGTACTCACAGGCTTGCCAGATGCAAAGACGGAAAACAACTTGTCCACATCTTCCAATGTAGTTGTTTCATCAAAAGCAACGGTTATCTGAGAGACAAAAGGTATTTGGTTACTCAACAGCTGTCACAATTTACGAAAAAATATTTAGGTAGGTAATGCTTACAGTGTTCTCGTCGACAACCCTCAAATTTATTTCATTCTTGTAAGCAGCATCAGCAATCGCCTTTGCATCTCCACATTTGACCTTCACTGTGTCAAAGAACGGAAGGCTCTGAACTTCTACAGTCCCGAGCTTTTTCAATCCAGTAGCAAATGTTGCAGCCAAACCATGCACCCGCTGAGCAATACTCTTAAGGCCTTCCGGTCCATGATAGACGGCATACATGGCAGCCATGTTGGCCAGCAAAGCCTACAATCATAACAGAATCATATTTTCGTCATGAGAAAACCTGAAAATAGTTTCTTTTACACACATTACCAACTTTCATGTTTGATTCAAGACATAAAAATACTAATATTGGAATTACTACATGCCAGCCATGTTGGTCAGCAAAGCCTACAACATAACAGAACAATATATTCATCACAGATATTCGAGAATAGTTTTTTATACACACATCATCATCTTTCGTATCTGATTCAAGACGTACACATACTAAGATTGGACTTAATACATGGCAACCATGTTAACCATATTTTCGTCATAAAAAACCCGAGCATAGTTTTTTATACACACATCACCCTCTTTCATATTTGATTCAAGACAAATACATACCACGATTGAACTCAACACCAAAATCAAGCAAAGAGGATTACTTTAGTCCAGCACATTCCTATTTATACCATCACTATTTCTCAACTATCTACTGCAAATCTGCAGTATGATTTCATAAAACAGAATCTAAAAACAATCAATTCATCGAAAACCATACTCACTCGAGCATAGTTTTTTATACTCACATCACCCTCGTTCATATTTGATTCAAGACAGACACATACCAAGATTGAACTCAACACCAAACTCAAGCAAAGTGGAGTAGTTTAGTTCATCACATTCCAATTTTATACCATTAGCAAGTCTTCAACACAATTTCATAAAACAGATTCCAAAAACAAACAATTCATCAAAAACCACACTTACTCAAGCACAAATTTTTTACACATAAATCAGCCCCTTTCATATCTAACTCAAGCCAAATATATACTAAGATTGAACTCAACACCAAAACCAAGCAAAGTGGATTAGTTTAGTTCATCAAAAAACAGATTTTCAAAAAACAAACAATTCACCAAAAAAACCACACTCACTTGAGCAGTGCAGATGTTGCTAGTGGCCTTGTCACGGCGGATATGCTGCTCCCTCGTCTGCATAGCCATCCGAAGAGCAGGCTTCCCGGACGAATCAACACTGACACCGATGATCCTCCCGGGCATCATCCTCTTGTACTCCTGCGAGGTAGCCAAGAACGCAGCGTGGGGGCCGCCATACCCCATCGGAACCCCAAACCTCTGAGCCGACCCCACCACAATATCGGCCCCAAACTCGCCCGGTGGCTTCAGCATTGTCAAGGCCAGCAAATCAGAGGCCATCACAACCTTCACACCATTAGCGTGAGCCTTCTTGACGAACTCCCCGTAGTCGACAACCTCCCCCTCCGTCCCTGGATACTGCACGAGCACGCCACAGACATCACCGGAGCTGTAATCAATGTCCTTCACATCCGAGACAACAACTTTCAGATCGAATCCATCGGCCCTCGTCTTGCAAACATCGATTGTCTGCGGGTGGCAGTTGCTGGCAATCACAAAGGTCTTCTTCTTCCCCTTCAAGATGTTGTTGCACATCGCCATTGCCTCTGCGGCCGCAGTCCCTTCATCGAGGAGGGAGGCGTTCGACATGGGCAAGCCGGTGAGATCTGTAACCATGGTTTGATAATTCAACAACGATTCGAGCCTCCCTTGAGAAATCTCAGCTTGGTAAGGGGTGTATTGAGTGTACCAAGCCGGATTCTCCATTATATTCCTCAGAATCACAGGAGGCACAAATGTGTTGTAATACCCCATCCCAATAAACGACTTGAAAACCTTGTTTTTCGAAGCTAAATCCTTCATGTGCTCGACCATCTGCGCCTCCGTCAAGCCCTCGTCGAAGATTGAAAACTTCATGTCGCCCGCGCGGATGGATTTGGGGACGGTGGCGTCGATTAGGGAATCTAGGGTTTCGAAGCCGACGAACTCCGCCATCTTGGACTGGTCCTCCGGCGTGGCGGAGTTGTGGCGGCGCGGGAAGGTGTCGCTGGGCTTGAGGGCGTCGACGGAGATGGAGCGGGTGCCGACGAATTGGGCGAGGTTTCGAGAGTAGAAGCGGTGGTTGGCGGCGGAGGCATTGGCGGCGCTCCGGCCCTGCACGACGCTGGGGGAGAGGGAGGAGGCGTAGCGCGAGGATTGGTTGTGCAATGGCTGCTGCTTCGATTCGGAGACGAGGCGGCGGAGGATGGCACGGTTCGCTAGCTTCCTCGCGCGCTCCATTTCTAGAGAGAGAGAGAGAGAGAGAATGGGATTGAATTCAAGCAAAACGGAGTGGTTTCGGTTTTGCCTGTGTGTAAAGCTCTGAGCTTCAGCTTCGCTCACTAAAAAGATTTCATTTTTTACTGTTACAAGAAGTGGGTGGTGGGAAATGGAAATGGGTTGTTGAGATCCAATCTTTTACATATATATAGTTATATAATCGTATAGGGGTAATTTCGTCAAAATTTATGAATTTTCATTAGATTTTAATTTAATTCTACACGTGAATATTCATTATTATGTCCAAAAATTTTACATATGGATATATTATGGTTAATTATAAATTAAATAAACTGATTTTTTCGAAAAAGAATAAATATTTTATCTATTTTGTTGTAGTATCCACGTTGTAGCTACATCCTTCATTCCTTATTATGTCCAAAAATTTTAGAGCACAAAAATTAAGAAAATTTTGTAAATTGATTATAGGTAATAAAGTTCACAAATTTAAGATATACGGGACAAACTAAAATAGTAAGTATAAGTTAGTAATAATGGGACTAGTGGAGTATTTTTTTTATTACTATAAACTTTTTTAGAAAAATAGCTACAGTATAAGAAAATACAGACAAATAGTTATACAAAAATATTTTGAAGAAAAAATTGAATCAAGTTTTTTCTTGTTTCACTAGTTTATGGTTAGTCACATTGTAGTTGGTTGGCATCACTCTAAAAAATTATGACTTTAAATACATAAACTTTTAATTATTTTAGTTTACTGTATAATTATCAATTATTGATAAATTAACATACGATGAAGTTGTGTGTTTACGTCATTTCAATTAATTATGAACACTAAATCACTATCTAGAATTCATTAAAATTTGATAATCGTGTGAAATATTAAAATATTTACCTCGCTTGAGTTCATCATAAAGTGATTAATTTGCTACGTTAATTAATTACAATAACATTAATTCGTCATAATCGATAAATATGTGAAAAAAAACAGAATAATTGGGTAAGAATCTTGAATATTTAAGTGCAACTAACTGTAATATTTTATTTTTTCCGACACACTCATTCTCTCTCTCCTCTCTCTCTCATGAGGAACAAATCTCAAGATCTAGTGGTGGGTGAAGGGTGACGTGGCACCAACTTGAGGAAAACGACGTAATCTGTGTCAGCCAATGGATTCTTTCTGGTAAAAACAAAATCTAATCTTTTTCTGTACAAAAATAAGTAGAAAAAAAAAAGAAAATAAAAAGTGCAGCTTGATTGTTAGATTTTGTATGGAAGGGAATCAGCGGGAGAGGATTGAGATTCAATGGATCAAAATAAAAAGGTTTTCTTTTTTGGGAATAAAAATGTTTAAATGTGAATTTTAATTTTGTACCATGAATTCAAAGCCTCAATAATATCTTTCTGTGCAGAGAAATATTGCATGGAAAATCCTCTTTCACATTTGGCTTATCTTAAATTTTCGCCTCACAAAAGTATGGGGGAATGAAACCATTTTTTGAGCCTCATATAATTGGGAAAAACAATTAGAAGGATATTGTGTACAATTTTCACATTCCCAGATATTAGGAATATTTTTTTGTGATACTAAATGATTAGCTAAATGCACTATATAAATGTGTTTAACATAAAATTTCATATATCATTCCTAAACAAAAACAAAAACTCATATATCATGATTAAATACATAACATAAATATTTAAATTCGAAAAATATATGTTGATTTTTCTAATTTTTATATATTACTTATTTAATATGAAATCTTTAACTCCGAGAATTTTGACACTTATATATAGGTGTATTGTAGGGAAACAAACAATTTTTGTAGAAGTATTATGAAAAATGTTAGAATTGTTATTTTCAAGTAGCTGATTGTTGTGTCTGAAATAAGGTTTGTAATAATTTATACCCCAACTTCAAAAAAATAAATAAAAATTAAAAATTCAAAACTTTTTTAATAATTTATGAAATTTGTTAAAAGTAACAAATATTTGATTTTATTAAAAAAAAACAAATATTTGAATTATTTTTCATTTATATCATGGTAGCAAGCCTTCCACGTCATGCATAAACGTGAAATGACGGGGGGGCGAAAGATTGTTTTAATAATATAGTTAAATATCAAACTATTTTTAATAAATATTAAAATGTTAGGATATATTTGATAAATTCACAAAAAAAAAGTAATCAACCCTTAATAATATCCAAATTAATCGCCTCCCAATCAAGATCAAGTTGCCAATTCATTTTAGATGATTTAATTTTTTGAGACGGAACTCGTTTTATTGAATCTGCAATAAAATCGCATAATCTTAGTCTTTGGTGGGTATTAATACTAGTCAATTTTATGAATTCTTTGCATTTTAGCTTTTAAGTTTACCTTAAGTTTGATAAGAGTATCTCGTATTTATCTACAAATACAATTAAAATAAAATATTCTTTCTGTCCACAACAATAAATTCTAATTTGTCATTTTTATCTGTTTACAAATAAATAATTAACTTGTATCAAAACTGCTTTCAAAGAAGAAGAAAAAAAAACTTGTACTCCCTTCGTGGAAACCTTCATTCCACTATAAGTGAAACCCTTTTTTGAGGCACAAAAATTAAGAAAATTGTATTTTATGTATAGGTGAAAAAGTAAAAATGTATTTGAAAAGTAAAATTTTTATCCAAAAAAAATAATTTCACTTATGATGGGATGGAAAATCTCACTTATGATGGGACGGAGGAAGTATAAGATTGAAATTCATTAAAGAGGTGAAGATTCTCTCATTAAAGCTTATGAAATAATATGGGGAGTTGGTGAATCCTGCATTCAATAAAACTAAATGACACGTGGCAGCCCCTGGTGTTGATGGGGATAGTTAGAAGTTAAATCTGGGCCCTTTGATTAATCATACAGTTCGGCATCAACGGCTTCTGATACTTCCCTTTCAAAATTTTCTTTTGTCGAGTAAACCTAGTAAAGCTGGGCTGGCAAAATTAGACCCGGCCCGATTCATAGAATAACCCGATATTGGGTCGAATTGGGCTATGAGATTTAATATCCGGTGAAATTTCGGGTAGGGCCGAACCCGCTTAGTATTAGCCAAAGTTTGTTGAATTTGGCCCTGTCTAACTAAAAAAAATTACATTATAATAAGTATTTAGAGCACTCCCAGCAGATCATCTAAATGCATCACTAACTCTAAATTTAGGTTAAAATAATTGAAAATGAGATAAAAAATGCATCCATAAATTCAATCTTAAATTTACATCCACCCTAAATTTATTTTAAGCTTATAATTAGTAGGGCCCACACATAATTATTATTTTTATGTAGAAAATAGGAGATCTGGTGTATGCATTTTTAAAATCGAGATCCTAAAATTAAATGGGGAAGCTTTAGGAAGGAATATAGGAGCATAATTTTGAGATTTCTGTTGGGAGTGCTCTTAGGTTTGATCATGTTTATTTCGGCTGGATGAATTTTTGGCCCAGACCGATTTTTAGAAAAAGTCGGGTGAATATGGGTCGGCCCGACCTAATCTTTTGCCGGTTCTAACTGTAAACTGATTAATAGAAAATTAGAGATAATCTATGCTATTCTTCTGAAGGGAAATAAATTTCAAACCTCAAATAAATCAAATATTTCGTTTCATATGTTTTATTTTATTTTACAACTTAATTTGTCTCGATGCTTTATTTCATACGAGTTGGTCAAATTTATAAATGTACATTTCAAAGTTCTCAAAAAGTATATAACAATTATTTTTTTGTCTATAGATATTCTCAATTATATTATTTAGGTGACCCTATATTAATTTAAGCGTTCAAGATTCTGGTGGGAATGTCAAATGTGGGAGTACATACAAAAGTTGAAAGCTGATTCATTATTTAGGTGTGCCGAATGATACTCGTCAATAATCTATTAATAATTAAATGAATCCAATAATAAAATTGTTTATAATGCATTGCATAACATATTAACATGTAAACACCCCCTCACAATTATCTTTTCAATAACGATATTATTGTATGTTATTTTAATTAACTTTGGGTTTTTGTTTTGATTAAGGCCGAAAAGCCCATTTCATAGGGTGATTATATATATATTTGCTTAGTTAAAGACAGCTGCATATTTTGAGAGTGAGTTAGGTTTTATATATTGATTTCTTTCTTGCATTCCAGACGATGCATCACTTGGAGATCAAGTTTTAATTAGTTGACTTTTGTTTTCCAAAATTCTATTAGTTTAGAGAATTAAATTACGTAATTTTCTTGCTTTGGGAGCTTGGAGACTTGCGGCTGGCATCAAGAAATTGGGACTTCTTGTTTTCAAGTGGTGATTTATTTTTATTGCAATTTTATTTTCTTGTTTTATGTTTGCTTTTATATGTTTGTTTTTATTTCTTTGATTGTTTCTAGTTTAATTCCGTCAAAAAAGATTGTTTCTAGTTTAATTATGAGTGGCTAAATTCTTAATTCGGCGAGAATAATGAAATATTGATTTAATATCTGTAAGACGACCTAATTGTTCATATAATTTCTTGTGTTTAACGACAATTCTGATTTTATTTAAGTTTGGCCAACTTAGGTTTAATTGGATTAAAGTCAGTTGGTTCCTTCAATCCGTAATTGTTGTAATAGAACTGATTAGTGATAAAGCTACCATGTTTGTAGTAGAAAATAAATTGGTAGACAGAATTATTACTTGCGTTCTTGGGTAATTTGTCTAAATCGAGTTCTATATTTTAATAAGGGAAATAGGCAGGTCTGACGTCTCCAAGTGATCTATCAACACAGTAAATATGAATTTGGATCCCCGTTCCAACATTCTTAGTAGAGAATCGATAAGCACTCTCCCTCGTATTTTCTCTTCTCTTGTTTGATATGCTGATGGCTGTCTTTCAAAATTAGGTTTTCGTATGCATATATGTTTCACAAGACAAGATTTTTGTCTTTGAAATTTAGGTTTAGAGATTAATATAGAAAGACATTCATATCAGCGATATGTCTTATTCTCTGCATTTAAGTTTTGATAAAACACATTTATACAAATTAGTGAAATTGGTTAGTCGATTGATTAGTAGATTGATGATGCTGTTCGGAAATAAAAATTTGTATTCAATAAGCAGATGTTACACATCAGAAGTCGGGCTTATTATGTCCGGAGGCGTAAAAAGGAGAGGCCAACAAATATGAAGTCCCTCCCCAAAGAGCTATTGTTCGAAATCCTCCTCCGTGTCCCGGCCGATCATCTCTACGAGAGAGCGAGGCTCGTGTGCCGGCGGTGGTACCACATTATCCATTCTCATGCCTTCATCAACGCGCAGATGCACGGTGCTACCTATGGACTCCTCCTATCACCCGTAAAGGGTAATACACTGCCACTTTATGTAACAGCCGATGCAAACGGTGGAATCCACAAATCTGAGCTAAATCACATCTCCAAATTGGGAGTTCTTGCTACCTGCAACGGTTTGGTGCTGGAGTTGGAAGACGGAGATTACCACCCTCGTCGTCTTGTGATTGTGAATCCTGCAACGAAGCAGTCATTCCTCCTCCCACCATTGCCTACAGGCGTAGCCTATCGCTTGCACCAGTATGGTTTTGCATACTCTGCAGCTTCCTTGGCGTATAAAGTGATTGCACCGTATTCTATTCACCACTCCCAACCACGTCTACAAATTGACTACGGTCTTGACGTGCTCACTGTTGGAGTCGATGAATCCTGGAGGCACGTCGACGTTCACCACCTCCCCGACCATGTCAGGACATTCTTCGATAAGGCTCCCTTGACTAGTGAAGGTTTCCTGCACTGGGGAAGCGGGAGATACTGCGCGACCATGGATGTGGAGACGGAGATCATTACACTGAGTGAAGCCCCAGGTCAGTACCATGAAAGCAGGTATACATATTTGTCAACTGGGAGGTGTGTGTCGCTCCTGGCTGCGTGTGGGTATCTGTCGTGGGAGGTTTGGGAGATGAAGGCAGAGACGGGCGAGTGGAGGAAGGCGCTGCCCAACGTCGACTTGGGAGCTCAGAAATGCTGGAATCAACAGTTTGCTCCTCAAGATGGTCGAGTTCTTGAGCGACTTGGTTGGGTTAAATATCCACATGTTTTGGCCTTGTATTTTGACGACTTTTATTGGAAGGAAAGCCGGCCTTGCATTTTCTACAATATTTATACGCATCAACTCCACTCCATTGAGCTACCGAAAAGCTATACTGAACGTTATGCGGCTTTTGTGCATAAGAATAGTCTGATGTGGTTAAGTTAGAAGGGTATTAGAATCGGTATTAATTGTTTATATTTGATCAAGTTAAAACAGTTGATATATTATTGCTTATAACGTTTCAGATTTTGTTCAGATATATCTGATGTTTATTTTCTCAAGATACATGATCAGCTTATGTTTGGCAGAATATTTTAACTTTGTCATGTTACCTTTTTGTGAGAGAGAATATTTATGATCACTTTGTATGGACATGATTGTGACCTCACAATCACATTACTGTTCCATTGCAAATCAGCTTGAGAATATTTTGAATGGAATTATGTAATACAAGCTTGAAAAGTAGGGCAAAATCATTTTTCCAATAACTCGTGCACATTGCACACTACACATTATCAAACAAGCCAACAATTGGCTTAGATCAATGAAGAGTGGAAACAAACACCAATCATATCATTAGTTGAGCTATGAACATATATATAACTCAATCATGAAGTAATATACAAAGAAGATTGTTTGAGGTCTGCAACAATTGGTTCCTCTACAGCAGCACAACTCGAGCTCCAACACTACTAATCCTTCCCTCATTGACGACTAGTTGACTTTCAAACAGAGATTATTCCATGACATGTGATGAAAGCCCTAAGTCTAGCATTTTATATAGTAATAAGCAAACTCAAACTAGAAATAAGAGATGATAAAGCATATTATATTAAAACAACAAACTAAAAAACAAGTGTATGAAATAATAACTCAATTTCCTTTATTTGATATAACAAAATTTTCAATTTAAGTCAGCACAAAACTAGGATTAATCTGTGACATGTGATTCCAACATGATACATTCAAAGCCTAAATTTCATACAAGTATAGACTATATCTAAACATGATACAGCTTCAGCTTAATCCATTCTATCTGTAGAAAGAAACGATTGTGAAAAGAGAGGCACCAAATTAATTAAAGAAGATACAATCGATTGAACTCCAAAAAGAATACATAACGGATAAGATTAACTTTTGGCCTCTAACTAAACTGATGTAAGAACAAGACTGGCTTCAACATATACGAATCAAATGAAATGAAACACGATGATGCAAGAAGGTGTGTGTACGAGGGGGACAAGACAACAAGAAATCCAATTAGAATTGTTGTGGCTACACCTAAAGGAATCCTAACTGGTCTACAATGTATTGTAGATATATCCTCACCCCAATCCGGTGTCTTAGCATGGGTCGGTTTGCTTTCAGTCCCCTACTGTTAGACCCTTGAGAAGTGAGGTCCGAGACACGTCGAGTCCGTGCGACGTGCCTCGGTAAATTGGCGCAAGGTTGTCGAGAAGCAGGGCAACGGAGCCAATTAAGTGTTGATGAGGAGCAACACATCGTGCGGGTGAGTACCGGGCGAGACACGGATGGCCGATGTTGAGTGGCATCGGGTGAAAGATGGTCGTTGGATACCGGGCGTCGTGCGTCGGGCACGTACGCTATCGAGTGGGCGTATCTGGTGATTCCGAGCATCTCACATCGGGAGTGCGGGGCACCGAGTACGGGCGTCGGGTGGGTGTCGTGTGTCGGATGCACGCACACTGCCGGACCAGCGCGTCGGGTGATGCCGGGCGTGCGTGTCGGGTGTGCGGGGCGTTGGGGCACGAGTATCTGCCTATGCGTGCTGAGGAGTGCCGAGGCGGGCGAGCGAGCTGTTCCGAGGATTAGGGCACGGGCGATGCGCGCCCGAGCAGTTGACACGAGGAAGGCGTGTCTTGGCTAAGGCGAATGGATAAAGACAGAAAATGTCCTTGCTAGGACTCGAACACGGGATCAGTTGGGAGCAGCGTGGGGCGGTTGCTGGGCGCCAACAGCCCATGCCATGATCGGCAGTTTGAGTAGTGGGGCGAAAAACTACCCGGCGGTTACATCCAAGAGCCTTGTGACGGTTTTGCCTAGTGATGGGGGATGTCCATCACATTTATATTGTAATAGGCCGTGAGTTGTACAGACGAGGAGAGTGTGCACGAGCCTTGAGCATAGATAGGTCCTTGTAATTTTATTGTGGGAATAAAATTAAAGGTTGGGGCGTGGTGTCCCCGTAAATTGTTGTGTGTTGCTTAAGGTTGTTCATGTTGATGTCCGCTGCGTGTGAACTTTGATTCGTGCACATTACATTCGAGAGCCTCATACATTCTAAGTGTTAAAACGAGTGTTGGTGAGGGAAAAAGCTGGTCGGGTTGTGGGAATCCGGCGCTGCACGGGGCGAAAAATTCTAGCCAAGGAAAACCCTGTGACACCTACCATGATTCATTTGGTAATCAAACCAAACCGAACCCAAAAAAATGTGTTTTTATTCTAGCCCTTTCCTATATATATATTGATTTGGGGAAGAAAGGAAGCTTTGGGGAGGATAGCCGAACACGTGGCTAAAGGGTTTGTTTGCTGAAGAGAAGTTGCACTTTTATGTTGCAATTGTTTTATCTTTAAGTTTTCGAGAATGATGTTTCATGAGTTTCTTGGGACCACTTATATAAAGTGTCTCTTGTCTTACAAGAAAGGTTATGAATGAAAAATATCAATTCCCTCCTCTCTATTCTCACTATCTCCCTTTTCTCCTGAATTTACATTTGAATCATGAACCTATCACTAAATCCATCATTTACACATATGGGCACATTACAATTGGTATCTAGAGACAAGTTTTTACATCTCGAGCAAATTCAGGGCAAATCATGGCGGAGGCAACTCGATTTAAAGACCTGCAGGATGCACAAAAGAAGTTGGATGAGATTTTACAAACAGAAAGCATGAAGAGAAGGGCAGCTGAGGAAAAAATTCATGAGCGAATTTTAGATGTTGATCAGAAGATGGAGCTAGCACAGGATGAAAGGTATTGATCAAAAGTGTGATCATCTTTCTACACTTTTGGCTGAATATTCAGCTGCAATTAATGAATATGTGCAAGGATACGGGCAAATCTGACTCATCTATTCTGGGAAAAAACCCACAGAACTTACAATTTGGTTGGGGTTTTTAGTCTACTTCTACAGCCTTCTCATCTAAATTTAAATCTGATCAGTCACAAAATAGCTAGGGAAATTCATTTCATAGGATGGATTTCCCAAAGTTTGATGGATCTAATCCTAGATCTTGGATAATCAAGTGTAATACATACTTTAAGCTTACATCTGCCATTAGTGATGATCATATGCTTCAGTTGGTTGTTCATAACTTTGAAGGAAAGACCTTTCAATGGTTTCAAAACTTTAGTTATGAGAATATATTGGATATAAGCTGGGAGCAGTTTCTGGAGGTTGTTGCTGCTAGGTTTGATGACATAAGTGATGTTAAGATCATTATGGAGTTTAAGAATCTGAAACAAACTGGTTCATATGACCATTATGTAGAGAAATTCGAGGAGTTAAGGTCTTGTTTGATGCTGAGTAATCATATGGCCTATTCTAAAGAATACTTTGTGGCCAGCTTTATGAGTGGACTTACTGATGATATGCAGAGCTTCCTAATGTTGTTCAAACCACAAACCCTACAATATGTTATTTATGTGGGTCAGAAGCAAGTTTTAACTCTAGATGCTTTGGCAAAAAGGGTGAAGGTTGTTCCAAAGAGCTATACTAATCTTGTTCAATCTTTTAAGAAGCCTGAGGTGGGTAACTCCAATAAGCCTACAACACCAAATGTCCATAAGTTTCCAATCAAGCTTCTCACTACTGCAGAGATGGCTGCTCGGAGGGGGAAATGGCTTTGTTATAACTGTGATGACCCTTATGTTTATGGTCATAAGTGTAAACCTAAAGTTTTCTATATGGAAATGTCAGAGGAGCATGAACTATCTCAAATACAACATAAGCCACAGGTTGTGGAAGTTCCTATAATTGAAAATGAACCTTTGGAGGAGTCTGAAGTTTAAGTTAATGCTCTCACTGGTAACACTGGTTCTAAGTCCATGGGGTTCATGGGAGAGGTTGATGTCCATAAGCTACAAATTCTGCTGGATATAGGTAGTTCTCTCAGTTTCATCGGGGAAAGTACAACAACTCTATTGGGATATTAGTTTGGTATTTGGCTGGAATTTGGATTAATAGCAAAATTAGATAAAATCAAAAGTTTAGTAATTATCACGCCACAATTAAAAGTTTGTGTGCAAAACCAGAATTGGATGAAAGTTCAGTATTTTATGGGCAATTAACCCTAATTTTTACTTCATTACTAAGCATAGAGTTAAACGCAAATCGCCGATAAATTAGGAATGCAGAATAATGCTATTGGTAAAAGTAGATACAAAAAATTAAGGTTAGATATCTCAATTGGGGAGATGACCTAAACATAATAAGTAATTTTTCAAAGTCAAAGCTTTTCTTATTCATCCATTATAAAAATACAAGCAAAGAAGAAGCATTAACTTTCAAATTTTCATCTACATTTCTTTGAAAATATAAAGGAGGGTTGGGTCACCAATGTATTTGAATTTCCTTGTTCGTCTTAAATCAACAAGCTTCCATCGCTGCAGCGGCGGGGAGGAAGCGGCGGCTCACGGTGGGCCGATTCTGGAAATAAACGAGTTTTAAGCATAATGCCCTTCATTTTCAGGTGAGTTTATAGGAAATGGGCACAGTGTGCGGCGGCACGAATGAGGGAGAATAGGAATCCTTGATGTCTCACTTTGTCTTCCACTTTTAATTTTATTTATTTATTTATATACTTTTTGTTCATTTTCAACTTTGTATGCTTTAGTTTAATTTTATGATTATTAGACGGACGTACGTTTCCTACCATGGGGGCACGTGCCCCCACAACTTTTTTTTTTAATTAGTATCATTTTTTAAAAATCATATGTTTACTAGAAATGAAAAAAATGAGAAAATGTTAAAAGAAAATACCCCTATCTTAAGATAAATATTATCCAACATTGGAGAGAAAAAAAAGTGAAAAGACTGCTCCAGAAAATATTCCACCCTGCCCCGATTTTTTTTTTTTCATCATGTGAAAATGATAAAAATTGAGTGAAAATATATATTTTTCTCTTTTTCCATCAAAGTAAGCCTAAAATGATACTCCCTCCATCCCAATAATGAAGACACACTTTCCTTTTCGGGCTGTCCCAATAATGAAGACACATTTCTATATATGGAAATAATTAGGGTTGCCAAATTAGAATTAACTTAACCTTAATCACTAATATAAATAACAAAAAAAAAACCCTACTGTTAGTAAATGAAGCGTCCGCCTCCCTCATATCAGCCTCATCTCTCTCTCTCTCTCTCGAATGTTCTTTCTTCTCCGATCTGATCTGCCGCCCTCCACTACGCCGCCGCCCTTCTCCGATCTGATATGCCGTCCTCATACTCCTCCGCTACGCCTCCCTTTGTCTCCGATTTTTTACCCTCCGAAAATTGCGCCGCCCTCCTGTTAGAACCCTAGGGTTCCGCCGCCCTCACCCTGAATCCGTCTCCACCATCTGTTAAATCCACCTCACCCATCGTCTGGTTATGTGTATGAGAGCAGCGGCGATTTACAGGGGTTCCAGGAGTCCGAACCCTCACTGGCGTCGCCGAACCACCAATTTCGGAACCCTGAACCGCCGAACCTCTACCACGCAGTCCCCCAATTTTAGAACCCTCAATTTCTGGGTTCGATTTGAGAGAGGAAGAGAAGATGGATCTGAAATTTCTGGGTACGATTTGAAAACTGGCGGATCTGGTTCTAGGGTCGATTTGAGAGAGGAAGAGAGAGGAGTCACTCGAGATACACGGCGGATCCAGATCCGCCAAACCACCACCGCCCTATGCAGCCGAACCACCACCACGCAGCTTCGGCCTCTTTCTCTCTCCGATGGCAGCGGCCATCGCACAACTCCCAATCTTTTCTAATAGTTTTGTTTGGAATGAGAATTGTTTGTTTGGAATGGATATAGTTTTGTTTGGAATGAGAATTGTTTGTTCTTTGCCAATTTTTATTTTGCAGTCACAGATTTGGTGCTAAATTGTTTGGATAATTAGTGATTTCTAAGTTTGATTTTCCGGCGGCATAACAGAGGGAATCGACGGTGGCAATTGGCGGTGGCAGCGTTGGTCGGCGGTGGTGGTCGGAGCAGATGAGAGAGAGAGAGAGTGAGAGTTAAAATAATTTAAAATAAAAATAAATAAAGCCCCTAATCAACTTCTTAATCAAATACCCACAACACACTTTATTCCTTAAACTACCTCACCTTAATCTCCGTGCCCAAATGAAGTGTGTCTTCATTATTGGGACGGAGGGAGTATTAATTACACATTCAATTAATTTATGCTAATACTCAATAAACATATAAAAAGAAAACCAGTGGTTTATAAACAATCATATATCAGAAATGTTGTTTTTCAATGGAAGTCTTTATTCGCACCGAAAATTCAAGATACCACATAAAACATTTAGGATTTGCCTCACATTCACAACAAAGAACAAGACAGTCGAACTGAGGCCAGAACTCCATGCAAAAAATCAACCAAAGAATCGAATAATGCACCAAACAGAAGCAAAACTCTCAACGAGAAGCACATATAAATTAAAAGGCAATTTCAAAGAATCTAACCACTTAGTTTGAACCATGACTATGATAAACATTCTACACCAAATAATCTAATCTTAACTTAACCATACCAGGCTATTCTTATGCACAAATCCATTGTACGATGAACAAGAGTATGGTAATTCAGTGGAGTTGATTTCATGTGTATCAAGATTGTAGAAAATACAAGTGCGATTCTCACCACGAAAACGCAAGGCCAGAACCTCAGGGTATTTAACCCAACCAAAAGGCTCCAAGACTTGATCTTTTTTACCTGCTGAAGGTTGAAGCCTGCACTTTTGAGATCCCAACTTAATGTCGGGAAGCACCTTCCTCCATTCACCAGTTTCCGATTTCATCCCCCAAACATCCCACGACAAATCTCTGTTGTCGCCAACCAACAGTGATAGGAACGTCCCCGTTGACAGATAATACAGTCTCCATAAATAACCTATAGAAAAAGGAATTATACTCGTTGTAAGGATCTCAGTCTCAATATCCAATGTCAAGACGATTCTTTGATATCCACATATCCAATGTATGAAACCTTCTGTAACCAATGGATGTGTAGACAAAAGAAATTCCACATCACATTTATCATGAAAGCTGTCAATCGCAACATGTCTCCAAGAGTTATCGACTCCCAAAGTCAGTATGCCGAGATGAATCTGGCTGAACTTCCGAAATGGTGAAGTCAATTTATACTTCATGGAACGTGGAGCAAATGCCATACTTAAAGAACATGCAAAAGGTAGAAAGAGTAGACATGAAGTTAACTTCTTTTGTATTCATTGTGATAAAACAGAAAAACTCACCTCTACAAGAGAACGGTAACAAGCTATATATACTAGACCTTAGACTATTCTAGATGGCAAGCTATCAAACCCTAATCCAGCTATACATGAAGGACGTACAGCATAACCATTAAGCCCACGTTTGGTTGGATGTTTTTAGAGGTTGGAAAGGGAATCAAGTAATTGAATCCATTACTTAATTGTTTGGTTTGGGTAATGAGGTAATCATTACCCTTACTTGAGGGTAACCCAATCACCCAATTTGTTACCCCTCAAAATAGAGGGGGAACAAAAGAAAGGAAATCCCTTACTAATGTTTTATTTCCATTGTTAAACCAAACACTCAATAAAAGTAATGGTTATTGTCACCATTCTACTCCTTTATTTGATTCCATTCACTTTCCATTCCTCTACTTGAACCAAACGAGCACTAAGAAAGCTAAAGGTACCAGAGATAAAAACAAAACATCCTAACAAACTTAAATTTTCACGAGTGTCTCAACTGGAGGAATATTCTCATCAGAGATTGTTTTAGTCAATAAGTCTTCAATCCTTCTTGACATCTTACGTGGCTCATGGTGTTGAGCTGGAGCAATATTATTAAGAACAGCTTGAGCATTGCGAAGAGCAGCTTGAGGAGTTCTTCTAACACATACCAAATCGCTCAACACGCGATGGATTTTGAGGCAATGAAGGGATAATGAATGATTGCTTTGTTGCGGGATTTGTAATGTATGGAATTCTACGACGACAGTATGCCTCTATGCACAAACCATTACAACAGTTAATTAACTTGCCTCTGTATAAGTAAGTGAACTCGGATGTCTCAATTCGGCCGCCTTGCGATGCAGTGAGTAGAATTGGATGATGACCGCCCCACGCTTCACGGCAGCAGAGAAGAAGTCCATATGTAGAATGCTGAATTTGTGTGTCGACAAAATCATAAGAATGGATAATGTGGTAGCAGCTGCGGCACACAAGCCTTACTCTGTCGTAGAGATGATCAGTTAGCAGACGCACGAGGATGTCGGATAAGAGCTCGCTGGGGAGGGACTCTATGTTCGTCGGCCTCACCCTTTTACACCTCCTCAAATAATAAGGCCGAGTTGGTAGATAAACAAGGCTCTTTTATAATAGGTATATATATATATATATATATATATATATATATATATATATATATATATATATATATATACGGTTGATTCATCACCTTGTTGGATAAATTCATGGTCCTGAGTTCGAATCCCAAAGGTAGCAAAAAATTATTTTTCGCAATTCATGCCTATATACAGTTTATTCATGCGTTTTATACATAAAATTCATGCATTGTTGCTGGTTCGTAATTCTTAAAATAAGGGTGGTTTATTGAATAATCGTCCCCTATATATGGGAAGGCTAAAATAAGAACGCTTCTCAAAATATAAATTAGGAACCATTTTCAGCCCTGAGATAATCAAGATCTACGGTTGATTCATCACCTTGTTGGATAAATTTATGGTCCTGAGTTCGAATCCCAAAGGTAGCATTGTCTTTTACAATTTCCTTATTCAAGTACTCAATTTTTGCTCTGGAAACTCTTGTATGCTAATTAACTCTATTATGATTGTTTTCAATAGGAAATGATCAACTTTGAATTTCCACTCACTTTGGGTTACAAGTCATTGTGAGAAAAATACCTCGGAATCCATATTTCGCAACAAGTGCTAGCACATTCATGTAACGGACCAACACATTCAATGGAAAAATCGCAAGTAGACCAATTGCTAATAAAAAATTTAAATATGATAATATTATATCTATATTTATATTTCTTTCTGCTCTGTTGGGTATCTTCGCCTAGCCAGGATTACACCTCTTGATTCCCGAACCTCCTGTCTCCCCCACTCGTGCTCAAGCACTTGATCTTCCTCTGCTCTGAAGTGTTGACTCCTCTGCACTGAAGCTTGGATCCCTCTGCTCTGCTCCTTCGACTTCTCTGTTCAGCGGGGACGCGACTTCTCTGCTCAGCGGGGATGCGACTTCTCTGCTCAGCGGGAACGCGACTTCTCTGGCGCCCGATGACTTCGCTGCTCTGGACAGCCTCAACTCCTCTGCTCAGGAGCGCCTCGACTTCGCTGGCACCTCGACTCTGCTGGCGATGGTCCTTCGATCTCGCTGCTTTGCTCCTTCGATCTCGCTGTTTCTTCTTCACTGCTCTGCAACACACAAAGAAAGGCAGCAAGTAAAAGAGAAACAAAGTAATCCTGAATGAAAGAGAGAAAGTAAGAAATCAGAGGAAACTCGATGTGGGAAAAATGTGTCCTCGGGACACTTTGGCTCAGATTTTTCCCACAGTAGGCAACGGCTCTTCCAGCAGCTCAATGATCACGGCTCAGGGAACAGGAAGAACGGATCAGCAACCAGATCTCAGTTGCACAGCCACCAACAGCAGGATTCCGGTGGTCAGGAAACCGATGGCGTACACACCCAGCAAGTATCACCAAACAGGAAACTGATGGACAGGAATCCGGCGATACAAGCACTCAATCGAAGAGAAGTTCACACCCACAGTCACCAATCAGGAAACCACGAACAGGAATCCGGCGACACTTCAGGAAGGAATAGCAGAGCCTTCCAAGAGAAATGGTGTGAAAAACTTCCTTACAATTGAAAGACATGCAGCAGGGATAAAAAATGAGTGGAGGTCATTGGGAAGGAGGGTGGAGCATTGAAGTCGGAGGTGGGAATCGAGGAGACGGGCGGCGAAAAAGATGAAGCGGCGCAGATGGGATAGTGGGCTAGGGTTTAGGAAATGGGCCGGGTAACAAATTTGGGCTAGGGAATTAAAGATCATTGGGCCAACTCTCCACATTCCACCTTTGGCACAATGATCATTAAGTCACCAGGGAAGAGCATGCCTTTGATTCGAGCTTATCATCACAGCCATTTTTACTATCATCCTATCACAAAGACAAGACAATAGAGGGTGAGAAAAATATTAACATATTAATCTCAGTCTCAACACCAGAGACCAACCCAAGGGGAAATCACCATTTCTCAAACCCAAAGGGTTATCATTGAAGACTCACAGACCACACACACATGCAGAGGCAAAACATACAGAGCAGAGCAGAGCTCAAAACTCGACATGCAGAGGAAAGAGAAAACAAGGCAAACACACACAAAACCCACACAAGAAACTCAAGAGAAGAGAACAACAACAAAACAACAGAGGCAGAAAAACGACCAGAACAAGGGAGAACAGGGCAGACACACAGACCAAAACAAGGCACACACAGACAGAGCAGAGCTCAAACACAGAGCAGAGCTCGACACACAGAATACACAAAGACGTAAAACAAACTCAGAGCAGAGCTTCAACAGACAGAGCTCTGTCACAACAGAGACACAAAAGGTCATCCAAACTCTTTCTTAGCCTTAAACAACCATTTGCATTCAACAATAGAGCAGTTATCCGGTCTTTCAACAAGAACACAAGTTTTGTTATTATGCAGAGAGTTTATTTCAGAGTTTATAGCAGCAAGCAACTTATTAGGTTCAGCATGCATATTGGATTGATGATCCACCTCAAAAGGAACAGTGGGGGGGGGGGAAACATAAACTCGTACTTGTTTTGATCAAAAACATTCAGTATCTCCACCTCACTTGGAGCATCAGATTGTGAGGATTCAAGTATGCAAGGAAAACTTTGTTCATTGAAGACAACATTCCTACTGATGCAAGTTTTAAACCCAGGGACAAACCTATCCCTCAACCTATAGCAGTTGTTCATGATGACAAAAAAAAGGCTCAAACAGCTGCAGGCAGCAAAACTCAAGACAGCAGCCACACAGACATCAATAAACAACAATCAACCCAGAGCAGAGCTCAACAAACACCAGAGTTCATACAGCCAATCCAGATAAGCCCCTCTCTCCCTTGTTTTCCAGGATACTCGCACGAGGAGACCCACAGGGGAATCCAGACGAACTGGACCAAAATAAGGGAGATCTCACTCGGCTTGGAATGCCAAGGGTTTATCGAGATTTCAGACAACACGCGGAAGCACAAAAGAAAACAGGATCGCAAGATACCAAGATCTCAACAAGCAAAAACATGCAAAACACAAACAACAGCAACAGAACCAACCTTAGAATCTAGGAGTTTCAGGTTTAAGCTAATTTACCAGAGCCGCCTCTCCCAGGAAGGGGAGAGGCCGGACCTACCTCTTTCCTTGCTCGTCGGGAGCGAATCGGCGCAGCCAACGGGCGGCGGGGTGGGAAAGATGTGTTCGGAGGGTGCCCTGGCTAGGTCACCGTGGCTCTGATACCACTGTTGGGTATCTTCGCCTAGCCAGGATTACACCTCTTGATTCCCGAACCTCCTGTCTCCCCCACTCGTGCTCAAGCACTTGATCTTCCTCTGCTCTGAAGTGTTGACTCCTCTGCACTGAAGCTTGGATCCCTCTGCTCTGCTCCTTCGACTTCTCTGTTCAGCGGGGACGCGACTTCTCTGCTCAGCGGGGATGCGACTTCTCTGCTCAGCGGGAACGCGACATCTCTGGCGCCCGACGACTTCGCTGCTCTGGACAGCCTCGACTCCTCTGCTCAGGAGCGCCTCGACTTCGCTGGCACCTCGACTCTGCTGGCGCTGGTCCTTCGATCTCGCTGCTTTGCTCCTTCGATCTCGCTGCTTCTTCTTCACTTCTCTGCAACACACAAAGAAAGGCAGCAAGTAAAAGAGAAACAAAGTAATCCTGAAGGAAAGAGAGAAAGTAAGAAATCAGAGGAAACTCGATATGGAAAAAATGTGTCCTCGGGACACTTTGGCTCAGATTTTTCCCACAGTAGGCAACGGCTCTTCCAGCAGCTCAATGATCACGGCTCAGGGAACAGGAAGAACGGATCAGCAACCAGATCTCAGTTGCACAGCCACCAACAGCAGGATTCCGGTGGTCAGGAAACCGATGGCGTACACACCCAGCAAGTATCACCAAACAGGAAACCGATGGACAGGAATCCGACGATACAAGCACTCAATCGAAGAGAAGTTCACACCCACAGTCACCAATTAGGAAACCACGAACAGGAATCCGGCGACACTTCAGGAAGGAATAGCAGAGCCTTCCAAGAGAAATGGTGTGAAAAACTTCCTTACAATTGAAAGACATGCAACAGGGATAAAAAATGAGTGGAGGTCATTGGGAAGGAGGGTGGAGCATTGAAGTCGGAGGTGGGAATCGAGGAGACGGGCGGCAAAAAAGATGAAGCGGCGCAGATGGGATAGTGGGCTAGGGTTTAGGAAATGGGCCGGGTAACAGATTTGGACTAGGGAATTAAAGATCATTGGGCCAACTCTCCACATGCTCGTTTATCAAAATATCTTAATCTTTCCATTATAATTAATATTTCATCGATGCAAGGACTGCTTCGCATCATAAACTAATTCAATCATCGATGCTGGTGAAAGTCAACATCAAACACCAGCAATAAGTTTGATTAGCAGCAAACATGTAATTAATTGAATTAATGGCAGTGGTTATATTTTAAGAGCGACGTGCTTATTCAGACAACTGCAGCACATTTAAATATTCCATGTTGACTTAACCACTATAATTATAAGCAAGCCACGTTAGGTGCACATATAAAAAAGTTTGAATCCAACAACTGCAGCTTATTTTATTGATTTCAATAATAATGTTGCACATGACTTCTTCATCTGTATATATCTGCTATAAAAAGTTTCAAATCTCAATTGTGGAATCATAATACCTGATTAGCTAATTGCCTTCTTTCACCTCTCAAATATTAGTATCAGATATTTTCATTCACACTTCCCATAAATATATATATTATTCAAAGTGTTAATCATGGCGGCTTACGGAGCTCTGGTTTCTCTTATGCATATCATAGATCGCCTTGAAAAACATCCTTCCCCTCCAATTTCTATCCACAAACAGCAAGTTGAATCTCTCACTCAAAATGTGACCTTCTTGCAGGAATTTCTTGATGCTTATATTTCCCCAGTTGTGGATGACCATGAGGCGGATCCATTGGAGCGTCGCATTGCTGATGCAGTTTATGCAGCTGAGGATGTCATCGAATCCCAAATTGTGCTTCAAATTCATAACCGATCCACAATTGTTGGGAAGATGATGAGTTTTATCAACTTGTTTCGAGCTCTGTGTAAATGCACAACTATTGAGGAGGACTTCTATCAGGATCTGCAACAAGTGATAGAAGAAATGAATTTGATCAAGATGGAAGCCATGGAGATTGCAGCCACAGCTCAACTGCAGAGAAAGGTCTCCTCAACTCATGCTGGCTCCTCATCCACCGTGAAGGAAAGCATAATGGTGGGCTTCGACGACGTGTTACTTCAAGTGCTGGATAAGCTCACCGGAGGCCAACTCAGTCGCCAAATCATCCCAATTATGGGGATGGGCGGCATTGGTAAGACCACTCTTGCCCGACATGTATTTGAGCATGCGCTTGTTAAAGAGCATTTTGATATTTGTGCATGGACTACAATTTCTCAAACTTATAATGTGAGAGAAACACTTAGCGAAGTTCTTTTCCAAGCAAGTGGGGATTGGGGTAGTAATCTGAGTGGGGGCGAATTGGGATTACAACTATTCCAGTACTTATCGGGTAGAAGGTATCTCATAATTATGGATGATATGTGGAGTATTGAAGTGTGGGATAAGATCAAGTTTTTCTTTCCTGATTATAATGATGGGAGTCGAATAATCATAACAACAAGGATGTCAAACTTGAATTTGGAGTTGGGTGGGTCTTATGGCATTGGAATGAAATTTCTAGACGAGGCTAGTAGTTGGCATTTGTTATGTAAGACTGTGTTTGGGGGAGAAAGTTTTCCACCTGAGTTGGAGGACATTGGAAAGAGTATTGTAGCAAATTGTAAAGGGCTTCCTTTATCAATTGCTACAATTGGAGGTCTTTTGGCAAAATCTGAGCGCACGAGAGAATATTGGGGGCATATTGAGCAAAATTTAAGCTCTATTGTGATCATCAATAATGATAAATTTTGCTTGAAAATATTAAGGATGAGTTATGTCTATCTGCCCAACTATTTGAAGCCATGCTTTTTGTATATGGGTATTTTTGAGGAAGATCGTTCAATTCGTGTCTCAATGCTGAAGAAGCTATGGGTTTCAGAAGGATTTTTAAAACCCGTGACTGGAAAATGTTTGGAAACAATAGCAGATGAGTACTTGAAGGAGTTGGTAGATAGAAATCTGATTTTAGTTGATGAGTTGGGGTTTAGTGGAAATGTAAAGTTTTGTAAGATTCATGATTTGTTGAGGGACGTGTGTTTGAAAGAAGTTGAAAAAGAGAGGTTTTATCATATCATAGAAAAGTCTCCTTCTGTCGTAGATAACTTTGAAAGGCCTCACAATTTTAGATTGTTGAGAACACTCAAATATAGAGATACACATCGACCAGCTTATGCTACGGGGCGTGGTGCTCATTTTCTAGGCGATGTTTTTCAATTGGTGAACTCACGGCATCTTGCTGTTAGAGTTCATAGGAATTCCAAATTCCCGTCTTCCATCAATTTGCTTTGGAATCTGTATACGTTAATAGTTGATCAGTCTTCACTCGGTAAGTCTTGGAATTTGAATAGATGCAGTATTGATCATCGTTGGCATGATCTTATGGCACCGATTGAAATTTGGAAATTGCATCAACTTAAGCATCTCGAGTTTATGGGAGAAGGATTGATTCTCCCAGATCCTCGGAGTGATGATATCGTTATCATGGAGAATCTGAAAACGCTCAGAGGAGCAAAGAATTTGTATTTGAATGAGGAGGTGGTTAAACGAATTCCCAATGTCAGGAAATTGCATCTAATTTACAGATCCAAAGAAATGGAGAGTTTGAGTGAATTGAAACAAATGGAGATAGCAAACTGTTTCAGCTATCTTGAGTGTCTGAGTAAATTGGAAAACTTGCACTGCCGCATCGATGATGGATATGTTGAGTATTTTCAGAGGATTGGTTTCCCACACTCCCTCAAGAAGTTGAAGTTATCTCTCTTTTCCTCTTATCATCTAGAGTTGGTAGAGATACTGCAAAAGATAGGGTGGTTGCCTCTCCTTCAGAAGTTAGTAATCGAATTTGGTACGTTCAAAACAGGCAAGTGGGACACTAGTGAGGGTCAATTCCAGAGCCTCAAGCTACTGCAATTGAACTCGTGTCATGGTCTAGAAGATTGGACGATGGCCGAGAGCTCCCATTTTGCAGTGCTGCAGGAGCTTCGTCTCCGAGGTTTGGAAAAATTGGAGGAGATCCCTTCCGAAGTTGGAGAGATACCAACGCTGAAATTAATAGCTTTGGAATATTGCAGTGAATCAGCGGTAGAGTCAGCTGCAAAGATAGTAGAAGAACAAGAGGATTTATGTGGAGACCAACTTGACCTTTGTGTTCGAGCTATAGTTCGAAAAGGAGACGAAAGACTGCTGAGCTTGGCAAGTCCCAACTTTGAAGTTACAGTGAGAAGGCCATTAGAAGCATTCAGCATCCAAGATTGGTAGTTACAAGTTCAGACCTTTTGTTTGTATTAAGCTTATAAAACTTTGTTGCTTCATTAGTGTAAGCTCCACAAGTCTTTCTATTTAAATAACTCATTTAGCTTCTCTTCCTTTTTGGAAAGTTATTTAAGCACATAACTTTCCAAGGCTTTCTCTGCAGTTGAGCTGCTGCTTGTACAATCTCCATGGCTTCCATCTTGATCAAATTCATTTCTTCTATCACTTGTTGTAGATCGTGATAGAATTTATCTTCAATAGTTGTGCATTTACACAGAGCTCGAAACAAGTTGATAAAACTGGACATCTTCCCACGAATTGTGGATCGGTTATGAATTTGAAGCGCAATTTGGGATTCGATGACATCCTCAGCTGCATAAACTGCATCAGCAATGCGACGCTCCAATGGATCCGCTTCATGGTCATCCACAACTGGGGCAATATAAGCATCAAGAAAACTCAACAAAGTGATGCATTAAAGAAAGCTGAAGAGGGAAAAGAGGAGATGTTCAAAAAGCTCTTCTTGGCAAGACAAAAAGCATTTGAAATCGTTATTCTCAATAGTCAATAGCAATATTTCTCTTCCTCAAATTACCTCTCGTGGCAGCTATAGTTTGAGTGAAGTCGCATTTCTTATATTACGTTTTTATTAGTAAAGCTAGCTAGTTGCATTTTAGTTGATCTTTTTCAATTGTCATTTGTAGATAGACTAGTAGAAAGAACGTACGTTGTATGTGTAATTAATGTTATTTTATTTGATAATTTATTATTTTAAGAAATCTATTACTCTCTCCGTCCACCAAAGATATGCCATAATTTCTTTTTTCGTCCGTCCACAAAAAAATTGCCACATTCATTTTTAGTAGTAGAGTCCACACCATTCCACTCACATTTAAAGTGGGACCCTTACTCCACTACCAACTTCACTCACATTTTATTAAAACTCGTGCCGAAAGTAAAGTGACATATCTTTGATGAACAGAGGGAGTAATTCATTACTTTTATTAGATTATTTATTGGATGGATATATTTATTTATAAGCCTTATCAATAACTATAGAAATATATCACATAGATTTAGTGTAATATCTAATGAATTAATATATTCTTATAAATATATAATATGTAAAATAATTTTAAAATAAAATATATAATAGGAATAAAATAGGCAATCCACAAGTTGTGCATTAAGATGTCTTTGGCTCTTTTCTATTAGTATGGATTATAGCTGTTACTTTGCATATAAATTGATACTATTAATTACACATTCAAGTTCTTTCTGCTAGCACTCAATAAACATATAAAAAGAAAACCAGTACTGGTTGATAAACAATGATATATCAGAAAATGCTGTTTTTCAATTCGCAACGGAAATTCAAGATACCACATAAAACATTTAGGATTTACCTCACACCCACAACAAAGAACAAGATAGTCGAACTGAGGCCAGAACTCCATGCAAATTGTTTAAATATGATATGGAAAAAAAAAACATCATGCCATTTTTACACTTACCTAGGGATGTAAAAAAAGTCCGAAACCGACGGGTCGACCTGAATAGACCGATAAAAAAAGTGGGTTAGAGCTGAAAATTTTTAGCCCGAATGGCCCGAACCGAAAATAGCCCGAGCCCGATAGGGTTGGCCCGAAAATCGAGTAGATTGGCCCGATTAACTGAACACTTTCTTAATAATTGATTTCTAAATTTTAATACTTTACTTTTTAATTTGATAATAACATTTTGATGCTTGTATAATATGTTTTGATTTTTTCTAACGATTAATAATAAATATTTATGATACAAAAGTCAAAGAAAGATAGCAATTTATGTTATATCTATATACAATTTTTATTGGAAACAAAGTTAAAATTAAATATTATGTAAATTTACATTAAAATTACACTAATTTTTGTATCTAAAATAAGAAGAAATATTTTGATTTAAAAAGCACGACATATTTTTATTACAATAATATGATTATCCATATAAAAAAATTATACATATAAAAAATCGTAAATTTGTGGGCCCGAACGGGCTAGCCCAAAACCGAGTGGGTTAGGGTCAAAAAAATTTAGTTCGAAAAATAAAAAAACCGACTAGCCCGAACCGAAAATAACCCAAAACTGAATGGATTGACCCGAAACCGAGTGGATTGGCCCGATTGACACCCCTACACTTACCTCTTGATCGATGGATCCTTCAAAAAAATCAAACAAATAATCGAATAATGCACTAAACAGAAACAAAACTCTCATAAAAAGTTGAGAATCATCCTTTAAAAGGGTTCAAACAATCCACGACTATGATAAACATTCTACGCCAAATAATCTAATCTTAACCATTCCAGGCTATTCTTATGCACAAACCCAACGTATGCAGCGGAGTATGTCAATTCAGTCGAGTTGATTTCATGCGTAACAAGATTGTAGAAAAAACAAGTGGCGCCACTCCAACCACTAAAACGAAAGGCCAGAACCTCAGGGTATTTAACCCAACCAAATGGCTCCAAGACTCGATATACACGTGCTGGAGCAAACTGTTGAAGCCACCGCTTTTGAGATTCCAACCTAATGGCGGGAAGCACCTTCCTCCATTCACCAGTTTTCGAATTCATCCCCCAAACATCCCACGAGAAATCTCCATTGCTCATCAACACTGATACGAACCTGCTGGTTTTGCGGAAGCTATGATGTGGAGAACTTTATTGAAATGGGGTTTTACTTGAGTTGCTACAGCACACTCATATATTTTACTTTGGAGTATTTTTTTCTTTCTTACTTTTACAAATGAGAAGCAACACTATTTATAGTGTGCATAGATAATTCTAGAGATACTAGGTATTAATAGTCTCATAGATATGGGTGTAATCGAACCGAACCGAACCGAATAGTGGTGTGCTCAAGTTTGGTTTGTTTAGTATCAAATCGAATCCCGAACTTTACTTACCGAATACTTTGAGGCTCACGAGCCTAATCGAGCCTATACGAACTTTCTAAATTTATATTTATATTCAAAATATTGATTATTTTATTTTAAAAATAAATTATTTTATTTAAAATAATAAATATATTAATTATTTTCTTATAACAAATAAAATTAATTAGAGATTTAATACAATTATTATTAATTTTAGTGGATAAATATAAGTTGTATATACTAATAATTTATAATTTTCAAGTTGAATCACTTAACGAACATGTTCACGAGCTAACGAGCCGAATACTACTAAGCTCAAGTTTGGTTTGTTTATCTATCGAACTTCTCTAAACGAACTTAAACGAGCTTTTTTCGAGCCGAGCTCCGAATAGTTCGCGAGCGGCTTGGTTTGTTTACCCTGCAGCATGAGTCTCTTGAGATATTACACTTATGAATGTGACTCTTAACCTAACCAACACTAAATATGAACTAGTATTCAAAAGGTCAAGTAACAAATTATGGTATTTAACAGAACCTCCCTATTGACAGATAATACAACGTATGTTCCGTCAAAGAAAAAGAAGGGATTATACTCTTTGTAAGGATCTCAGTCTCAATATCCACTGTCAAAACGATTCCCCGATATTCACACGTCCAATGTATATGAAACCTTCTGTAACCAACGGAGAATTCGACAAAATATTCAACACGCGATCCCTTTCAGGAAAGCTGTCAAGCGCAATGTCTCTCCAAGACTTATCGACTCCGAAATCCAGTATGGCAAGATGACGCTGCTGGAACCTCCGATACAAGTCAATTTATACTTGATGGAACATGGAGCAAATGCCATACCAAATCTACTGGCATGTGGTAGAGCATTAGGTATTGTAGGGATCATGAATGATTGCTTTGTTGCGGGATTTATAATGTATGGATATCTAAGAATGCCGTGTACCTCTAAGCACAAACCATTGCAAATGTTTAGTAATCTGCCTCTGTGTAAGTAAGTGAACTCGGATGTCTCAATCCGGCCGCCTTGCGTTGCAGTGATGAGAATTGGATGATGACCGCCCCACACTTCACTGCAGCAGAGAAGAAGTCCATATGTAGAATGCTGAATTTGTGTGTCGACATAAAATGCAGAAATCGAATGGAAAAGATTTTTGTAGTCTTCACTAAGCAAGCTTCCATCGCTGCAGCGGCGGGGAGGCGGCGGCAGGCCGATTCTGGAAATAAACGAATTTTTTTGGGTTTCTGTAGGGGAGAATAGGGCTCTATAGTTATTTTAATAGAATGGGCCATTGTTTTGGGTTTTAGGTTTATTTGGGTTTTGGGTGGGAAACTGCTGTATTTATTGAGGTTTACTCCGCCGCCGCGTTCAACACACTTCACCGGAAATAGAAAAGCTCAAATGCTTCCTACGAAACCAACGCCTCCGCGCCGCTGCTTCACCGACGACAGCGTTTCGGATCCCCATTCCGACATTCTTAGTAGAGAATCGGTAAGCACTCTCCCTCATATTTTCCCTTCTTTCATATGCACATGCTTGTCTTTCAAAATTAGGTGGCGTATGCATAATATATATATATATATGTTTCATAACAAAATATATTGTCTTTGAAATTTAGGTTAGAGTTTAATATAAAAAGGCATATTGATAAAACACATATACAAATTATTGAATTGGTTAGTCGATTGATTAGTAGATTGATGATGGTGTTCCACAACAAAAATTTGCAGATAAACATAGTGTCTCTCCCCACAGACCTATTGTTCGAAATCCTCCTCCGTTTGCCGGCCGATCATCTCTACCAGAGAGCGAGGCTCGTCTGCCGGCGGTGGTGCCACATTATCCATTCTCATGCCTTCATCAACGCGCAGATGCACGGTGCTACCTATGGACTCCTTCTATCACCCCTGAAGGATTATACTCTGCCACTTTATGTAACAGCCGACGCAGATGGTGGAATCCACACATCTGAGCCAAATCACATCTCCAAATTGAGATTTCTTGCTACCTGCAACGGTTTGGCTCTGGAGTATGATTTCAAAGATTACCGCGTTCGCCTTGTGAATCCAGCAACGAAGCAGTCACTCCTCGTCCCACGATTGGCTAGAGGCGTATCCTATTTCGTGCTCGAGTATGGTTTTGCATACTCTGCAGCTTCCTCGGCGTATAAAGTGATTGCACGGTACACTGTTTGCCACTCGCCACAAACTGACTATGGTCTTGACGTGCTCACTGTTGGAGTCAATGAGTCCTGGAGGCACATCGAGGTTCCCCACCATCTCAGCCCATTTTTCTTCAACAAGGCTCCCTTGACTACTGAAGGTTTCATGCATTGGGGAAGGGGGAGATACTGCGTGACGCTGGATGTGGAGACGGAGATCATTACACTGAGTGAAGCCCCTTATCAGTACCTTGACAACAACTATTATTATCTGTCAACTGGGAGGTGTGTGTCGCTCCTGGTTGCGTGTGGGGATCTGTCGTGGGAGGTTTGGGAGTTGAAGGCAGAGACGGGCGAGTGGAGGAAGGCGCTGCCCAACGTCGACTTGAGAGCTGAGAAATGCAGGGTTCAACAGTTTGCTCCTAAAGATGCTCCTCAAGTTCTTGAGCCACTTGGTTGGGTTAAATATCCACAGGTTTTGGCGTTTCGTTTTGGCACCTATTTTTCTTGGAAGCATTGGCGGCCTTGCATTTTCTACAATCTTGATACGCATCAACTCCACTCCACAAAGCTACCACAATCCTATACCGGTGGTTATCAAGCTTTTCTGCATAAGAATAATCTGATATGACTAAGTTAAAAGAGTATTATAGAATCGTTATTGTTTCTATTTGGTTTAGTTAAAAGAGCTTATGTATCATATATAGAGATACATTATTGTTTATAGCTTTTCAGATTATTTTTGCAGATATAGTATGTATTTCTTTCTTCAAGACACATCAGCCGAATATTATGATAGTATTGAAGGATGATAAAATTAAGATGGAATTTTTATGATCACTTTGAATGGACAGACTGTGACCTCACAGCCAATAGCAAGTCAACGCATATTCTCTCTGTTTCTAAATTAAGGTATATATATGAAGAATTTAGCAAAAAATAAATTAATGTATATGAAGAATTTAACAAAAAAATGTCAAAATTGTAAGGAAGGGGATTTAAACACAAGATATCTAAATGGTGGCATAACTTGAAAGGTAAGAGAAGCTTCTCCTTTGAGGATATCTGTCGAACTATTGCTGCTGAGTATGGGATTGAAGAATTCGACCTGTTTGGTATCTGTTTTTGGTGGATATATGGAAAGGTCGTTGTGATGTTAAGCATGAGAAGAGCCTTTGTTTGGAAACGGTCGTTAAAACCTTAACGACCGTTTTTTTCTGTCGTTAGAGCCGAAATTTCTTGTAGTGTGACGTATCAATTCACCGTGATGGTTTGCTTAATCAGAAATCACAGAGGAGAGATTATGACTGCTGTTTCGCGGCGTATTGGGCGCACCGAGATGACGTTGATGGGAGAGCTTCATGCCATTTTGTTGGGGATTGGGTTCTGCATCGAGAACGACCTCGGCCCAGTTGAGGTCTTTACTGATTCCCTCTTAGCTATACATGTTGTTGTCTTGCGAATTTCGCTTGTTGGTTTGATGATGTAACGATCTGGCAGTCGGATTTTTCAGTCTGGCTCAACGATATTGTTCATCATGATTTATAATATAGTTGCCCCCTTTTTTTTTCCCTTTTTTATAAAAAAAGGGGGCGATTCAAAGAGAGAATATTTTATTTCTCTCATTTTATTATGATAAATTTATAACTAAGGAGAGCATACCTTATAAGTGAAAAAAAAAAAGAAGAAGAAGAAGAAGAAAGAGAGAGAGCTATTTATCTTTATATAAAAATGAATATTTTAATATACTAACTCAAATTTTATAATTCATGACTTAAAAAATGCTTTTGCCATATTTCCCTCCAACAATATAGCTTCACTCAAATATATAATATAACTAGTGTTTTACCCGTGCGATGCACGGGGTTACATATGTTGTTAAAGTTTTATTGTAACATATTCTCGAAGACATTTTTGTATAATCTCTAAAATAAATGAGTTTTAAAAATATTTTATTATACAATTGTTATACCAATTATATTACTGCTAAAATATATTTAAGACTATCATTTTTAATTACATAAAAATCAATGTAAAAATTATAATACATGAAAAGACAATTGGAAACTTCTCATCTTATTATTATAAATTTTGGAAAATTTCTTTATATACAACATTTGTAGTAGACGAACATTCTACTTTGTCTTCATTATATATCAAGATTTCAGACCCCTTCAACTTGTCTTCCATCATTGCAAAGTACCGTTTAATGATAAACCACACCAATTACATCTACATATATAAATGCATACCAATAATGTAGATATATCAAAATGTTGAGTTTATAAAAATATGAATTTTGAGTTTATCAATTGAATATGCATGTATAAGGAAATAATGAAATAAATACATTACCAAATAGCATAATGTCATTGCAATGGAGGCCACTTCTTTAAAACTTTCAAAGTTAAATAGTTGGCGTGGAAAACCTTCTTCATAAATTTCAACTATATGACTATTAATAAATTTAATATAGTAGACATTTGTCGTTGTTCTATACTTTTTGTTGGAATCATGCATCACCAAAAAAAAAATTTATGGCATAAACACAGTCTTCTTTCAAGATATGTTTGAACTTGGGGATCAACGTGCGATCAAGTGTAGCATGGATGTGGTCACCCTATATTTAAAAAAAACAACTAAATTAGAAAAACATAATAATGTTGCAAAAATACTTAAATACGTAATAGTTTAGTGAATAGAGAATTTTTACCTCACGATCATGAAAAATACACTCATAGCTGATAACATTGTTGGTGCTTTGAGATGAGCGGTTGTATGCACGCACAAGTCTCATTCTAATTGTAGATCTGACATTATTTGGTTGCAAGTTTTTTACTAAAGACCACATGGTCGGCATGCTTGTGATTGGAGAAATGATGAATATCAAAATGTGTAGTAGCCCGCTATTTTATTTTATGATTAAGAGCAACAAATGCAATATTTATTTTTACATCTTTCAGTTGATTTAATCCAGTGATTAATATTCAGTTAATTCAGCTCAGAGTTCTGAATTAGATGTCATTACCTGAGATGACCACGATTGAATTATTGAGTAGTCAATGATTTATTTCAGAATGATAATTGACTTAACAAAGTCGAGTTATTATTTTATTTGTAATCGAAATATTATTTCTATCTATTACTTTACTCAGTCGTGGATTTAATCCCGATTAATAGAGCGAGTTAAATTAGATATTTAATTCGCAGAGGCTTTATAAAGATTAGTAGAATCCGAAAAAAAATTAGATTTACAGATCCTCAATTGATACAAAAACTACTATGAGATTCTATTTGTCACCTCAAGACTTTCCAACACTTACAATCATAGTCCTCTTTCCTACTCTATTGCATACTACACGCATGCTCTCCAACAAATACCATCAACAATTATTTCTACACTACTATTCATTATCTAGTGCAAAAAGAAAAAGGGAAAAGAGTGCTACTTTATCAAAAGAAGGAAAAGAGAGAATAGGAAGGGGAAACGTGTGTGCAAAAGGGCTACTACAACAGCAACATTTCCCCTCTGCAGCCTTAATTCACGCAAGGTCCTACAGCCACCCTACCTCTGTACCATCTCCGTAGAGTGCTCAAGTGTTCAGCCAACAACCATTCCCTCTTAGTCTCAAACCTCCAGCCAGCAATCTCACTTCATTCTCCCCCATTCCACACTAAGGACTTTTGAGAGAGAAACGGGAGAATCCATTGCTGCTGCAAGACTTCAAATAAGGTAAGCCCTGACTTCAATCTCCTCCACCTGCTTCCATGATTCCACCTTCATTTGTTAAGAAAAACAATACATAATTCTATTTCAGTTTGTCTCCACGAGAATCAATAGCAACACAGCAGCCACCCAACAGTTTGAACATATCCAAGGTATTTCACTATCCCAAGTATTCAATCCAGTTCGCATTCATTACAAAACATGGCTAGTTTCGATTAATAAATGACCATAAGCATGTTAAACTTAGCAAAGTTACATGTTCTCTAAGGGATAACATCACTAGAATTAAGGACTAATAGAAAATAGAGGGAGACGAGAACTCAGCTTTTAGAGAAGGCGGGGCTACTGCCCTGTTTGTTCGGACCGAAGGACGTCGAGTGGGCGGCAACTCGCGGGGACAGCAACGTCGGCGGCGTCGAGCGGTGAAAGGCAGACGACTCCCGACCTCGGCGATGGCTCTCGCCGATTCTGGATTTCAGCAGCGGCGGAGTACCCTTCGCCCGAATCCAGCAGCAGCGTGGCGTCAGACCTCGGGGAATCGACGGAGGCGGCGAGAAACGCAACGGCTGCGGCAAGATTGAGAGTGGGCTGAGGACCAGAGCTCGACCTCTGCCTCGGGTGTGTGTGTGCGTGTTCCCGGAGCTTCCAGAAGGGAGAAGAGGTGAGGAATGGCGCCGGGCTCAGGCTCTACACCGGCGTCGCCGATTTGGGAGAAGGAACGACCGCGGCTCATCGAAAGTTCAGGGGCGGCGGCGGTGATTTCCGATTTGGGAGAATTAGGTCCCAAATTTTTGGGTGGCCTTCCTAAATCTGAGATACAGCAGCAGAAGCTCGGCCGGCACGGTCTTGCCGGAGCCGTTCGCGGCGGAACCGGCTGGAGACGGAGCGAGAGAGAGAGAAAGGGAGAGAGAGGCGTTCTGATTTTTTTTGAGAAAGAGGAGTTTCGAGAGGAGAGAGTGAGATGGACGAGAGGCGCCGCCCTCGGCCAGGTGCGGCCGCGCCGGAGTCGCGGCGGCGGAAGCCTCGGCAGATTGAGATTTGGAGAATTGAGAGGAGAGTGCTGAGCGTGATTGGAGAAGAGAGAGAGGCCGATTTTGTGGGAGTATGGGAGTTGGGCCAATTTTTGGGCCTTGTATTATTTTTCCTTTGGGCCTCCCCTAATTTATTTCTATTGGGCCTCATCTATTTTACTTGGGCTATTTCATTTTATTCTTCCTTCGGGCTGCTTATTTATTTCATTTGGGCCCAGAGTTATTTAATAATTTGGGCTGGTAGTTATTACATATTTGAGCTTATTATTTAGTTGATGGGCTGTCATGACTTTTAATTAAGGCCCACTTCTACGTATTTAATTATTTGGCTACCTTATGTTTGGGCCTTTTAATTATTGGATTATTTATATAAGCCGATTCATGATCAGTCCTTAATAATCGATTAATTGGACTCAGATAGTTTTAATTACAGATTTCGTATTACGTAATTATTAAGCGATTAATTCGATTGAGCTATTTCCTTTTAATCGATTACAGAGCGAGATCTATTATAATTATCAAGTGGGATAAGAACACTCTAGATAAGCGGATTCATTATAGTTATTATCCGACCTCATGCGACGAGTCTCATTTAAGTTATTTAATTTATTTAATCCGAGAGTTAGGATTAATAGTAAAATTTCCTGGAGTAATAAGTCGGAATAAAGAATCATACATAAGAAGTCATGCATAGTTATTTTATACATTCTCATTCATTTGAGAATTATCATCGAGTTAAAGTCTTATATTATATTCTCGCAATAAAGGTCAGGCGCGAGAGTAAAAGCTATTCAGGAGTAACTAAGCTATAGCAAATGTTTGCTTATCAGGTGGGCATTACTTTCATATATCAAATGAGTTTAAATGTTACGTTCAAGCAAGTTATTTCATGACTAAATTAATTGAAGTTATTTCAAATATTGTCTTGCCATAAAATATTTAAATTTCAGTATGATATCTATCTGATGTGACTTTTATTATGCAATCGAATTCGGGTCCTGAGCAGTTGATAGCTATCCTGCCAGGGCTAGTGTACACCAGTGACCGTGAGTCATCTAGCGGGTTGGCCGGTCAAGTGACCGTGAGAGGTGGCCACCTCTCCGGCACAAGTTCCAGATATGATAGATTACAAGAGAACTTAGTCTGCAGACGAACTTTAAGAATCATAAATGAACTTAGTAAGCTTGGGCCTATTTAGCTAAAACTCCCTTGCTGTACTGTTTATGATGGCATGACAATTTACAGTTTTACGAAGCATGTTTATGTTATACTTAGGCATACGTGCCCACTGAGTACTTTTGTACTCAGCCCTGCATATATTTCTAAATGTGCAGGTTGAGAATGGCAGATGGAGATGAAGTGAGGAGCAGAGCTTTTGTCATAGGTTGAATAAATAAACTCTTGGATACATGTCTTCATACATGTAATCAGATTGTTATTTCCGCTGCGTACTCTTAAGTAATATGTTTTTGAATTAAGTCGTATTCATTCGAATTTACAAGTTTATTTGAGTCTTTGTGACTCAACGTAAGTTATCTTATGAGTTTCCCCTTCTAACAATGATTGAGTTCGATCCCTATTATTTGTTCACTCCCTTTCTATCCCCGCTTCTAACTTCCCTCCCTTAGTCACGGTTTTTCCGGCTTAGTTATCCTTAATTAGGTCCGGTCGTGACAGAATGGTATCAGAGCAGTTCGTTTGCTCTGAATCCAAGAGTTACCCAATTAGTCCTAGATTAGATATTAGTATAAAAGTGTCAGTCGACAAAAGCTCAGCACTTCATCACATCGTCATGCTCAACAAGAAAGAAAGCGGTAATGATATTCAAACGTTGAAAAGTTCACGTTTCATGTGAATGTATTGATGCTTACATTCAGGTTTTATGCTTTATTGATTGATTAGATATCTCAATAAACTTAGATACATTAACAATGCATGATCACTGTTACAAGAAGAACAATACAAACTAGAAACTCAGTTATCTTTCACTATAGCTATAGTGACGAGCCAAGAAAGAGGAAGAGAATCAAATGTCACTTGAGAAGACACGAGAATCCAATGGAAGCAATGCAAGCAGAGTGCCACGTACGAGTCAGTGACACGGGCATAGTGCTTCATTCAGGATGTTCACGCGTGACAGAACACTGAATCGACTATTGCCTTATTTGATGATAGATCACGTGAGTCATTGCTCGTAGCAACGAGTGTGACTTATGTAATCAGTTAGGTATCGCATAATGAGCTAAGACTCATTTCTAACTCTCGATTATCACCAGTTATGGCATGAAGAGAACCTTCATGATTTATGTTCGAACTTCAGAGTCAGACTCACATGCAGTTAAAACGCTTTGTGTATGATGTTATAACATTGCAATTAGAACTGCCAGCTTACAGCTTCAGATATTCGGAACCTTTATGATTACAATTACCTATTACATTACACGTGAGCATGATTTAGAATCCCTATTGATTACAATCACCTGCTACAAATCGAAAGGAGGATAGGTGACATGGGTAACTAAAAGTTACCAACCACTATGATTGACTAGAAAAATCTATACAAGTGCGTAAGACGGGAGGAGTTCCTGAAGATGGTTTGGAGTTTAACAAGAGCTAGAAATATCGACAACGGTTCGATGCTAAAGTTAAGAGATTTAGATTATGATGAGAGACTAAGCAGGTTAAGTGTGCATACCTTAGTCGATCAGAGACATTCCCCAGTCAGAACATTTTGGATTATTAAACATTCAGTTTAGTAGCCAGAATGCAAGCATTGACTAAGGTCATTTCATGACTTAGTATTTTGTGTGGTGACCCATACCTTGTAAAGATGCTTATAGAAGCAAAATTCATTTCCTGGTGGAAGGTATGATGATTCGGAAGGTCTTCCGCAAGGGCATGGGAACATGGTTACATTCAAGTGCTATGTGAAAGAACGCTAAGTACTAGAAGTACTATTACATTAAGATCATTTAGAAGAAGATTGTGGAATAAGTTTGAATACAGATGAAAGGTTTTACGTTGCTTATAGAAGATTTTAAGAAAGAATGTTGATTGTAGAAACCAGACTTCAAGTTTGAGAATCCCCAGAACGTTCTCAAGGATAGATTTCAAATATTAAGAAGAAAGGAGAGACTTTAGATCAGAAGCACCTTTTGCAGCCAAAGAAAAAAAAAAAAAAACCACCAGGTTCGGAAAAGTATTTCCGTGTGACTGAGAGGTAATTATGTTGGACCTGGCCAGTCCACATGATCAAAATCTCGGTAGTCGTCATATATGGGTTTCTATACCTACATATTTTTAAACCTTCATCTGAAAAGCCAATCGGGTTCAGACTATTAGGTCACTTATTTCGACCTTTAAGCCAATTCATTTCTACCCTATGGTTATTCCTTTTCAATTGTTTGACAAATTATTGAAACACTTCGCCTAATTATCATTCATGATTTCAGTCATTGTGATTTGTTAGTCGTTAGCAGCTTTTCTTTGACCTAAAGACAAAAAGAGTAACCACCAGATTATACCAGTCAGACACTTATGTTTCAACCCAAAGGTTAAGCACGTGATGCAACGAGACCATCTCTTATGTGTTTAGTAGGATGTTATTGTGTATTCCCGGAAACGTTAATTGTTCTGATGCTTTTGTATGCTCCTACGTTGGCTTAGTTATTTTGACTAGTATTAGTACAAAACGTTGGTCCAAAAGGTGTTCCATGACCAAGTTCCTTGTGATGGCTTGCTAGATAGTCAGTTCATCATGTGTAGTACCTGGATAGATCAGCAGATCCAGATTCAGATGTTGATGAAATAGTCTCTATCGAAGCAACTTTCCATGTTTATTTAGCGACTTTATCGGTCTTTTGCGACAAGTCACTTCTGCCATGTTTGCTTGTAATAAGAGAGAGTGCGAGCAAGATTTGAGGATCCAGAAATAATTTACAGATTGTATGTCAACTCATCAGTATGCCACCAAAACAAGGGCGTCCAAGAAGAGGGGAAAGAATTCCCCAAAACGATGAAAGAGGCCCAGTACCAGGGCCGAAACAAAACATAGCCCCACCACCCATACAACCAGAATGTAGAATAGAAGAACTATTCTACGATATAACCCACTTGTCAGCTTCAGTGGAATAGAAGATCCAGCGGAGGCTAAGACTTGGGTACGAGCTATTGAGTGCAACTTCAATTTCTTGCGTTGCACATATTAGGAACGTCTGGGTCAACTGACTTTTGGTGGGAAGCAAGGAGAAAGACAACGATAGCTGAGCAGTTAGGGAATTTTACACGGGAACTTTTTAAGACGAAAATATATGACAAGTACATACCCAAAAGCTATCACAAGAAGAAGGAAAGTGAGTTTTACCATCTAAAGCAGGAATAGATAACGCTACTTCAGTATGGTAGAATGTTCTACGACATGTCGTGGTATATGCGCCAGAACAAATAGATATAAATGAGAAAGTGACTAAAAAAAATTATGTACCGGCCTAAGGCACGAGATCAGGATGATTTTGGCAAGCAATTGGGGATTAACTTACACGGATTCGCATAGCAGTGCGATAGACATTGAGGCAACAATATCGAGAGAAAGACCAATAGCGACACCTATGCTAGCACCTCCATATGCACAACTCAGAACTTTAGAGGAAAGAAAAAAAAAGGGGGAGGGGAGAGATAGCAGTAACTGCCAAGCGACAAAGATGCCATGGCACGGGAAATCATCCCATCAACTGGGGTACGAAAGCTAGGGTACTACTAGACAGATAAAGGATAACCAGCAGAGGATCCTGTCCTACCTAGAGTGTAACAAGAACCATGAGAGATGCTGCAAGAGTGGCAATGAAGGCTGTTACACAACAGCCAGAAGGGCATTATGCAAATCATTGCTCGAATGAGCAGCAAGAGACATGTCTAAGGCTGAACCCGCCTGTCCAAGCTCTGTATCTGCAAGCAATCCAAGCTTTGCCCAGTACTTACGACAACAACATCATCATCAACAACACAACAGCATGGATGGCCTCATAATGCTAGGGCTTATGCTATGAAACAAAAGCAAATCGAGAAGAACCAGGGGAAACTTGGCAGGTATGGGCATGCTACAACAATATTCATGTTGTACTTCTGTTTGATGCGGGTACTCCACATACTTTCGTAGCAAGCACGTATGTTGACACTCTAGGACTTAAGCAGGAAATGCTAATCAGGATTTGAGTATATCTCCACTAATAGGAGGAATGACAATAGTAACACATGGGTGCTCGAACTTAGAATTGATCATAAGATCACTTAAGGTTGTAGTGAACAACTCGTATGTTATACAAATAGAAGGCGTGGATATAATCTTAGGAATTGATTGGCTTGTTGGGAACTATGCCCCTATCATTTGCAACGAAGGACAAATTTCTTTTCGACCCCCTTGGAAAGGAACTGACACGCTCCTATGGAATCAAAATGGGCAAGAGGGGGGGACATTCATCTCCACCTTTAAAGCAATAAAGATGACGAGGAAAGAATATCCAACTGACCTTGTGTATTTACACGGAGAACCAGGAATCGAGAAAAGCATAGGAGACGTGACAATCGTACGGGAATTTCTAGATGTTTTCCGGAGACTTCACCGGAGCGCACCTGTTCTTTCGTAATGGAAAAAAAAATGGCACATTGAAAATGTGTATAGAGTGTAGAGAGTTGAACAAAGTAAAACTCAAGAACAAGTACCCTCTGCCGAGAATATACGACCTTTCGATCAGCTCTGAGGAGCGAGTGTATTCTCAAAGACAGATTTAAGGCTTGGGTACCATCAACCAGAGATTCAATCTGAAGATGTACCTAAGATGGTCTTGCGAACCAGATTTGGCCATTATGAGTTTGTAGTGGTGCCATTTGGATTTACCAACGCATCAGCCGTGTTCATGGACCTCATAAACTGAGTATTTTATCCTTACTTAGTCCAGTCTGTCTTAGCTCTCATAGACGATGTCTTGATCTACTAGAAAAACGAGAAAGATCATGAGAGACACCTAAGTATTGTAAAAAAAAAAAAAAAAAAAAAAAAAAACATCTTTATGTCAAGTTCTGCAAGTGCGAATTTTGACTCAACAAAATCACGTTTACGGGACATATTATCTCATTAGAAAGGATCAAAGTGCACCCTGGGGAAGTACAAGTTGTACATGAGTGGAGATCGCCTACTAACCCCAATGAGATCAAAAGTTTCTTGGAACTAGCAAGTTGCTATCAGAGATTCATAGAAGGATTTTCCAAAATAGCAAGACCAATGACCCTATTACTCAGGAAGGGAATTAAATTTCCTTGGACAAGAGTATGTGAAAAAAAAAAAAAAAAAAAGATTTCAAGAAGCTCAAGGAGAAGTTAACCATAGCTGTTCCAGCAGCTAACAAAGAATATGTGATTTATACAGACGTGTCCAAGGAGAGTACTTAGTTGCATGTTAACGCAAGAAGGAAGAGTGGCAACATACGCATCACGATAGCATTAACCACATGAATTGAACTAGCCAACTCATAAACTAGAATTAACTGCAGTAAAGACCATAAAAGTTTGAATTACTTTTTCGAGATATTTTTTCGAGCAAGAAGATCTTAACATGAGACAGTAAAGATGGCTCGAACTAGCGCAGGACCGCGACTGTAGTATTAACTACCACCCAGGCAAAACTAACAAGGTAGACGACTCCTTGAGTCGTAAGACTCAACTTAAGTTGAGATCTCCCCTCACTCAGAAAGAGGAACCCATGAAAGATTTTAGTAGAATGAATTTAGAAGTGGTTCAACCACTAGAATCTGTAGGAGGGATTATTGCCACGATGGCAATAACACCCAACTTTATAGGAAAGCTGATAATGCAAAAAAAAAAAAAAAAAAAAAAAAAGACCTTGGAGAAAATACGTTTAACAATAAGATCAGGAGACGTATCATGAGACGTGGATAATGCGTTAATGTTGATCAAAGATTGTGCGTGTTCACACGATGAACAATTCAGAGATGAGATAATGAGCGAAGCTCATGACACGCCATATACTGGCCACCCGGGAAGCATAAAATGTACAAAGACTTGAAAGAAGAATTCCGATGGAAAGATATAGCTACACTTGTTGAGAGATGCCTAGCATGCCAACGAGTGAAGGCCTTGCACCATAGACCATATGAAAAATTTCAACCATTGGAGATTTCATAATGGAAGTTAGAGCACTTTGCAATAGATGTCGTGACTAGTTTACGAAGTCGAAAAGAGGGAGTGCTGTCATCTGGGTAATAGTGGAGCGACTTGCGAAATGAGCTCGTTTTATATTAATACCGATCACATACGGATCAGACAAGTTAGGCCAATTATATGTTTGAGAAATTGTGCGCTCCACGGTATGCTCGTGTCAATCACTTTGGACTGAGATTCGAAGTTTACATCCAGATTATGTATGAACTTGTAGAAGAAATTAGGCACAAGGTTAAATTTCAGTACCACCTTTTGCCCACAAACATATAGATGGTTGAGAGAATAATTCAGACTCTCGAAGACACGTTAAAAGTAGTACAAGGCAAAGGTGAAAGTGATGAACAGTGATGTCATCGATTGAGTTTGCCTGCAATAATAGTTATCAGGCAACAATCAATATGGCGCCTTATGAGATAATGCATGGAAGAAAATATAGATCACCACTCTACTGAGATAAAGTAGGTGTAAGGAGAATTTTAGGACCAGACACGATGAATGAGATGATTGAGATAGTCTGACAGAAATCAAGATGGGAGAGTACCCAGAACCTTTTTGCAATGATATGCGAATTTCGGGACGAAATTTTTGTTAAGAGGGGTAGTATGTAGTAGCCCGCTATTTTATTTTATGATTAAGAGCAACAAATGCAATATTTATTTTTACATCTTTCAGTTGATTTAATCCAGTGATTAATATTCAGTTAATTCAGCTCAGAGTTCTGAATTAGATGTCATTACCTGAGATGACCACGATTGAATTATTGAGTAGTCAATGATTTATTTCAGAATGATAATTGACTTAACAAAGTCGAGTTATTATTTTATTTGTAATCGAAATATTATTTCTATCTATTACTTTACTCAGTCGTGGATTTAATCCCGATTAATAGAGCGAGTTAAATTAGATATTTAATTCGCAGAGGCTTTATAAAGATTAGTAGAATCTGAAAAAAAATTAGATTTACAGATCCTCAATTGATACAAAAACTACTATGAGATTCTATTTGTCACCTCAAGACTTTCCAACACTTACAATCATAGTCCTCTTTCCTACTCTATTGCATACTACACGCATGCTCTCCAACAAATACCATCAACAATCATTTCTACACTACTATTCATTATCTAGTGCAAAAAGAAAAAGGGAAAAGAGTGCTACTTTATCAAAAGAAGGAAAAGAGAGAATAGGAAGGGGAAACGTGTGTGCAAAAGGGCTACTACAACAGCAACATTTCCCCTCTGCAGCCTTAATTCACGCAAGGTCCTACAGCCACCCTACAGCCACCCTACCTCTGTACCATCTCCGTAGAGTGCTCAAGTGTTCAGCCAACAACCATTCCCTCTTAGTCTCAAACCTCCAGCCAGCAATCTCACTTCATTCTCCCCCATTCCACACTAAGGACTTTTGAGAGAGAAACGGGAGAATCCATTGCTGCTGCAAGACTTCAAATAAGGTAAGCCCTGACTTCAATCTCCTCCACCTGCTTCCATGATTCCACCTTCATTTGTTAAGAAAAACAATACATAATTCTATTTCAGTTTGTCTCCACGAGAATCAATAGCAACACAGCAGCCACCCAACAGTTTGAACATATCCAAGGTATTTCACTATCCCAAGTATTCAATCCAGTTCGCATTCATTACAAAACATGGCTAGTTTCGATTAATAAATGACCATAAGCATGTTAAACTTAGCAAAGTTACATGTTCTCTAAGGGATAACATCACTAGAATTAAGGACTAATAGAAAATAGAGGGAGACGAGAACTCAGCTTTTAGAGAAGGCGGGGCTACTGCCCTGTTTGTTCGGACCGAAGGACGTCGAGTGGGCGGCAACTCGCGGGGACAGCAACGTCGGCGGCGTCGAGCGGTGAAAGGCAGACGACTCCCGACCTCGGCGATGGCTCTCGCCGATTCTGGATTTCAGCAGCGGCGGAGTACCCTTCGCCCGAATCCAGCAGCAGCGTGGCGTCAGACCTCGGGGAATCGACGGAGGCGGCGAGAAACGCAACGGCTGCGGCAAGATTGAGAGTGGGCTGAGGACCAGAGCTCGACCTCTGCCTCGGGTGTGTGTGTGCGTGTTCCCGGAGCTTCCAGAAGGGAGAAGAGGTGAGGAATGGCGCCGGGCTCAGGCTCTACACCGGCGTCGCCGATTTGGGAGAAGGAACGACCGCGGCTCATCGAAAGTTCAGGGGCGGCGGCGGTGATTTCCGATTTGGGAGAATTAGGTCCCAAATTTTTGGGTGGCCTTCCTAAATCTGAGATACAGCAGCAGAAGCTCGGCCGGCACGGTCTTGCCGGAGCCGTTCGCGGCGGAACCGGCTGGAGACGGAGCGAGAGAGAGAGAAAGGGAGAGAGAGGCGTTCTGATTTTTTTTGAGAAAGAGGAGTTTCGAGAGGAGAGAGTGAGATGGACGAGAGGCGCCGCCCTCGGCCAGGTGCGGCCGCGCCGGAGTCGCGGCGGCGGAAGCCTCGGCAGATTGAGATTTGGAGAATTGAGAGGAGAGTGCTGAGCGTGATTGGAGAAGAGAGAGAGGCCGATTTTGTGGGAGTATGGGAGTTGGGCCAATTTTTGGGCCTTGTATTATTTTTCCTTTGGGCCTCCCCTAATTTATTTCTATTGGGCCTCATCTATTTTACTTGGGCTATTTCATTTTATTCTTCCTTCGGGCTGCTTATTTATTTCATTTGGGCCCAGAGTTATTTAATAATTTGGGCTGGTAGTTATTACATATTTGAGCTTATTATTTAGTTGATGGGCTGTCATGACTTTTAATTAAGGCCCACTTCTACGTATTTAATTATTTGGCTACCTTATGTTTGGGCCTTTTAATTATTGGATTATTTATATAAGCCGATTCATGATCAGTCCTTAATAATCGATTAATTGGACTCAGATAGTTTTAATTACAGATTTCGTATTACGTAATTATTAAGCGATTAATTCGATTGAGCTATTTCCTTTTAATCGATTACAGAGCGAGATCTATTATAATTATCAAGTGGGATAAGAACACTCTAGATAAGCGGATTCATTATAGTTATTATCCGACCTCATGCGACGAGTCTCATTTAAGTTATTTAATTTATTTAATCCGAGAGTTAGGATTAATAGTAAAATTTCCTGGAGTAATAAGTCGGAATAAAGAATCATACATAAGAAGTCATGCATAGTTATTTTATACATTCTCATTCATTTGAGAATTATCATCGAGTTAAAGTCTTATATTATATTCTCGCAATAAAGGTCAGGCGCGAGAGTAAAAGCTATTCAGGAGTAACTAAGCTATAGCAAATGTTTGCTTATCAGGTGGGCATTACTTTCATATATATCAAATGAGTTTAAATGTTACGTTCAAGCAAGTTATTTCATGACTAAATTAATTGAAGTTATTTCAAATATTGTCTTGCCATAAAATATTTAAATTTCAGTATGATATCTATCTGATGTGACTTTTATTATGCAATCGAATTCGGGTCCTGAGCAGTTGATAGCTATCCTGCCAGGGCTAGTGTACACCAGTGACCGTGAGTCATCTAGCGGGTTGGCCGGTCAAGTGACCGTGAGAGGTGGCCACCTCTCCGGCACAAGTTCCAGATATGATAGATTACAAGAGAACTTAGTCTGCAGACGAACTTTAAGAATCATAAATGAACTTAGTAAGCTTGGGCCTATTTAGCTAAAACTCCCTTGCTGTACTGTTTATGATGGCATGACAATTTACAGTTTTACGAAGCATGTTTATGTTATACTTAGGCATACGTGCCCACTGAGTACTTTTGTACTCAGCCCTGCATATATTTCTAAATGTGCAGGTTGAGAATGGCAGATGGAGATGAAGTGAGGAGCAGAGCTTTTGTCATAGGTTGAATAAATAAACTCTTGGATACATGTCTTCATACATGTAATCAGATTGTTATTTCCGCTGCGTACTCTTAAGTAATATGTTTTTGAATTAAGTCGTATTCATTCGAATTTACAAGTTTATTTGAGTCTTTGTGACTCAACGTAAGTTATCTTATGAGTTTCCCCTTCTAACAATGATTGAGTTCGATCCCTATTATTTGTTCACTCCCTTTCTATCCCCGCTTCTAACTTCCCTCCCTTAGTCACGGTTTTTCCGGCTTAGTTATCCTTAATTAGGTCCGGTCGTGACAAAATGAGAAGGGAGTGTAAGTAAAATTTTAACACGAAAAGTTAGTTTATATAGGCCATGGGGATGCACATTTCATGGGAGATATATATGAAACTTATATATTTAATATATTATATTAAATGAGATGCTTTGACAATGGAGTTGATTTTGGTTTGATATAATAAAAAGTTGCTGCATTTTTGGAGATATATAAGGAATGTTGTTAAATTACACATTTCACTCTATCACTCTCTCTCTCTCTCTCTCCCACAAATTTGACGCCATGCATACCTTGAAATAAGGTTTCTTCATCGTCTAGCTGTGAAGATCATACAAAAAATCCCATTGATCATGCATATCAATCCCTTTGTTTAGCGTGTAAATCAGTCAGAATTAATATGAGATATTGCTAGAGTTCGTAAATAAGTTTTTATTCTCTTGAATTGAAAAACAATCTATAGTAAAAAATTGCGTGTAAATGAAAAATAATAGTATTCACTTTTGCAAATGACTACAAGATCCCATGCAATTTATATGTATTTATATTATGAATTTTAAATATTAGATGTTTTTCACAAAAGATTTAATTGAAATTGATAATTTTTCACAAAACTATAAATTTATATTGGATATTTCAATATAAATTTATCTAAAAATATATAAATTCACAAGAAAAGGATATTTTTCAACAAATATTAATTCTAAGTATAAATTCATAAATTTACTATTGGTGATTCACAATATATATATATATATATATATATATATTTCAAAATTTATATAAATTCACACTGAAAAATATTGGTGACTTTAAATTTTAAATATTGGATATTTATATAAATTTATCTAAAAAAAATATAAATTCACAAAAATAAAGGATATTTTTCACAAAATAAATTGCATGATATAAAAGAGCACTGTATAGATTGTAGCAAGTGGGCTCCGCAACTTATATATATTATCCTATGAATTAGTGAACTTTCTAAATATAAATCAACTTTCCAAAAATAGATTGAGTAAAAGAGCGGGAAATTTTTTTTGCTAGATGGACCAGCTTTTATATATGTATAGATATTTGACTGACTTATACAACATACAATGCAAACACTTGTGGTTTAACAAATATATTTACAATTTCAAGATTCATCTCGATCGATGACAACGATAGTAAATATATTACTGCAAGTTGGACTTTACATATGCACACAAGTTGGACTTTGAGGTGTGAAGATCCAAATGGTAAAGTTTCTTCTGAATTTTATGGTTTCATCTTTATTTCATATTGTTTAGATTGATGCAATATTTTTGTTGATGCTTTTTTACTCCCACAACCCAATTTTTCATTATTTAGGAATTGAATTTAAGAAGTGATGCATTTTGATGTGGATGGTGGGGTGGGGTGGGAGGGGGGGGGGGGAAGGGTTCATGTCTAGTTTACATTATTGATTAGTAGCCCATCTTTGTATAAGTAGAGCCTTTTGCAAAGCTATATGTTGCAGTTTTTTTTCCTAGTTATAAATGCTCACTTATGCGCCCTTTCTTGAACTCTATGTAGTTTTGTATGAGAGTGTAATCTTTTCTCTTAGTTATCATCTATCATGAGTGGAATCATCAAGCTCCCAAATGATCTTAGAGGACAACTTATGTCTTTTCTATGTTAGCTCTCTCTAGCTAAGGTTCATGTTTGCATCTCGTGTTTCAGTTGCTACTCGGAATATATATATGGTCTTAATTCATAGTCATCATCAAACTCTCAAATGAACATAGAGGCCTAATTTGGACAACTTATGTCTTCTTATGTTAAGCTCTCTCTGGCTAAGGTTCGTGTTGCATCTTGTGTTTCACTTGCTACTTGGAATATATATATGGTCTTAATTCATAGTCATCATCAAACTCTCAAATGAACATAGAGGCCTAATTTGGACAACTTATGTCTCTGGCTAAGGTTCGTGTTGCATCTTGTGTTTCACTTGCTACTTGGAATATATATATGGTCTTAATTCATAGTCATCATCAAACTCTCAAATGAACATAGAGGCCTAATTTGGACAACTTATGTCTTCTTATGTTAAGCTCTCTCTGGCTAAGGTTCGTGTTGCATCTTGTGTTTCACTTGCTACTTGGAATATATATATGGTCTTAATTCATAGTCATCATCAAACTCTCAAATGAACATAGAGGCCTAATTTGGACAACTTATGTCTTCTTATGTTAAGCTCTCTTTGGATAAGGTTCGTGTTGCATCTTGTGTTTCACTTGCTACTTGTAATATGTTGTCTTTATTCTTAGGTATCATCATCTATTTTGTGCAGATTCATCAAACTCAGTAAGCATAGAGGCCTCATTTCGACAGCTAGTTACTCATTTATGATGTTAGCTCTTCATGGCTAATGCGTGTTGCATCTCGTGTTTCACTTGCTATACAACAGGACCTATGTACTACAATGGAGTCTACCACTTATTCTATCAGTACAACCCATATGCTGCAGTATGGGGAAACATTTCATGGGCACATTCGGTTTCTTACAACCTCGTTGACTGGATCCATCTCGAGCCCGCCCTCTATCCAACTGAGAGCTATGACATCAATGGCTGCTGGTCTGGCTCAGCCACACTTCTTGCAGGGGAAGGGAAGCCTCTCATTCTCTACATGGCCCCGACTTTCTAGGCCATCAAGTTCAAAACCTTGCAATGCCTAAGGATTTGTCTGATCAGAGCAGGTATCTGAATTTTCTGTTCATCAACTGTAAAAAAGTTTTCATGTTTCTTTGATCCACAATGTTTTCAACAGGTCCTCGCTGCAGACTCCGGTGAAAGAGGCGATTTTCGGGTCGTTTCTTGATGTAGATCCTGATCAAGAAATCTCCCTTAGAACTTTGGTATGTAGTGTTGTCTGAGAATCATTTCATTTCAATCTTAGATTGGAAATAATTGCCATAAACTGCAGATGATATTGCCTTCTTGATGAGAAGCTAACTGCATTGTTAGTTTTGGTGTTTTTTTAGTTTGATGTGTTGTTCTCTATTCTCTCCTACAAAATATTGGGCCCATTTTCATTTTTTGGTCCGGATTGGAATCTTTTGGTCCGAGTTTGAATCATATTGGGCCCATTTTCATTTTTTGGTCCGGGTTGGAGTTTTTGGTCCGGTTGGAGTCATATTGGGCCCATTTTCATTTTTCGGTTCAGGCTAAGCCGACAAGCTGAATGCTTGAATTGTGGGCCGAGCCGTCCTATCTAAGCCCGTCGGGCCAATTCATTTCATTGGGCCTAAAAATACATAGTCCACCTTGCCCGCCTATTGTTTGGGCTGGGCCAAGCTAGATTTGGCAACTCTGGTCTCACTTCGTGTTTTAATGTCGATGTTTCGTTGTGATATCGTCATTCTATAAACACTAATGTGTGAATTTAAGAAACATAAACTACAATCTCGGTGTAGAAGATTTCTCCTTACTAATTCAATGTTTTCGTATCGTATTTTTGACATCATTAATATACACGTGACGAGTCTGATTTAAGAAAAAAAAATGAAAGTATGCTTGTTTGTGCAGGTAGACCATTCCATAGTAGAGAGCTTTGGTGGGAGAGGTAAGAGCTGCATCACTGCTAGGGTTTATCCTAAGCTTGCCATTTCTAATAACTCTCACATCTACGCGTTCAACTATGGCGCGAAGAGCGTCGCGATTTCGAGCCTCGTAGCGTGGAGCATGATGAGAGCTCAAATCGCGCATTTTCACACGTGGAGAAAGTCATCAATCAGTTGAGATTTTGTGTTATGTCTCATATTTTTCTTAATTTCGTCGTAAATTTATTAGAGAATATCATCTGATCGTGGCATCATCTCAAGTCATGTTTTTTCCATTACATCCATTGATTGTGTTTCAGAGCTATAGTAATAAACTGACAAAAGTTAATTATTCTTGGGATAATTGCATGTAATATCACAAACTATGACAAAATTTCATTTTTCCCACGAATTCTAAAAATTCCAAAATTTACCACGAAATGAAAGTTTGGTCCAAATTTCCCACGATTTTAAAAGTTGAAAATTCAAAATTGACCCCTTCAAAAAATTTTATTGCACAAAACCCCAACTATTTTATCAAGATACACAGAAAACCCCAAAATTAAATGTATCTTCTTATACACACGCTCTCGCCAAAATGGTATGAGAGCGGGTTTTTAATGAGGAATTATATTATGTTTAATTTATTTTATAATTAACCAATGTGGGAGGAGACTCCAAGTTCTAGAGTTTTTGTCCCCGATCATCTGCATATTAAAAAAACATGGATGTGAGATTGTAGGTTTAACAAAACTAATCACTACAAATAATATTACCAATGTAGAAACAACATTTGTTATATTATCAACATGGATGGACTCTCTATTCTTAGCTAGTTAGATTTAGCAAAACTAATCACTGAAACATAAAATGAATGCAGAATGATGCGATTGGTAAAAGTAGATAGAAGGTGATTTTTCAAAGTCAGAGCTTTTCTTATTCATTATGTGAAAAACACAAGCAAAGAAGAAGCAATAACTTTCAGATCATCATCTACATTTGTTTCATGTGGGCAAATTGAAGGAAAAATATAAAGGAGGGTTGAGTCACCAATGTATTTGAATTTTTGGTTTGTGACAGAATTATGAAGGAACGGATCTTTTCTTCTTAATTTTGGTTTGTGACAGAATTTTGTTTAGTGGCAGATCTTTGAATTTCCTTGTTCGTCTTCACTAAGCAAGCTTCCACCGCTGCAGCGGCAGGGAGGCGGCGGCGGCTCGCGGCAATGCCCTTTACTTCCATTTTCGGGTGAGTTTCTGTAGGGAGAATAGGGCTCTATAGTTATTTTAATTAGAATAGAATGGGCCTTTTTCTGGGTTTTAGGTTTATTTGGGTTTTGGGTGGGAAACTGCTGTATTTATTTAGGTTTACTCCGCCGCAGCGTTCTACACACTTCACCGGAAATAGAAAAGCTCAAATGCTTCCTACGAAACCAACGCCTCCGCTCCGCTGCTTCACCGACAACAGCGTTTCGGATCCCCATTCCGACATTCTTAGTAGAGAATCGGTAAGCACTCTCCCTCATATTTTCCCTTGTTTCATATGCTCATGCTTGTTAGGTGACGTATGCATATATATCAGAATCGATCACCTACCCACCGTGGGTAAATATAACGTGTCCACCACTGATGTGGCAATTGTAATTAGAGTAAGATGATTTTAATTAGAGTAAAATTTATCAATTATCCTTCATAAATAACATTGTCACATCAATGATTGGCACATTATATTTATCCACGGTGGATAGGTGATCGGTTCTGGCATATATATATGTTTCATAAGAAAATATATTGTCTTTGAAATTTAGGTTAGAGTTTAATATAAAAAGACATATTGATAAAACACATATAGTACAAATTATTGAATTGGTTAGTCGATTGATTAGTATTTTGATGATGTGTTCCACAACAAAAATTTGCAGATAAACATAGGGTCCCTCCCCACAGACCTATTGTTCGAAATCCTCCTCCGTTTGCCGGCCGATCATCTCTACCAGAGAACGAGGCTCGTCTGCCGGCGGTGGTGCCACATTATCCATTCTCATGCCTTCATCAACGCGCAGATGCACGGTGCTACCTATGAACTCCTCCTATCACCCATGAAGAATTATACTCTGCCACTTTATGTAACAGCCGACGCAGATGGTGGAATCCACACATCTGAGCTAAATCACATCTCCAAATTGAGATTTTTTGCTACCTGCAACGGTTTGGCGCTGGAGTGTGATTTCAAATATTACCGCGTTCGCCTTGTGAATCCAGCAACGAAGCAGTCACTCCTCCTCCCACGATTGGCTAGAGGCGTATCCTGTGTCGTGCTCGCGTATGGTTTTGCATACTCTGCAGCTTCCTTGGCGTATAAAGCGATTGCAACGTACACTGTTCGCCACTCGCCACCACGCCTACAAACTGACTACGGTCTTGACGTGCTCACTGTTGGAATCGATGAATCGTGGAGGCACGTCGAGGTTCACCACCTCCCCGACCATGTCAGGCCACTTCTCCTCGGCAAGACTCCGTTGACTAGTAAAGGATTCCTGCACTGGGGATGGGGGAGATACTGCTCGACAATGGATGTGGAGACGGAGATCATTACACTGAGTGTAACCCCTTATCAGTACCCTTATTATTACCATGAAAGCGACTATAATTATCTGTCAACTGGGAGGTGTCTGACTCTCCTGGTTGTGTGTGAGTATCTGTCGTGGGAGGTTTGGGAGATGAAGGCAGAGACGGGCGAGTGGAGGAAGGCGCTGCCCAACGTCGTTGACTTGAGAGCTCAGAAATGCAGGATTCAAAGGTTTGCTCCTGAAGATGCTCCTCGAGTTCTTAAGCCACTTGGTTGGGTTAAATATCCACATGTTTTGGCCTTCTATTTTGACACCTTTAGTCGGATTCCAATCCAGCGTTGTGTTTTGTACAATCTTGATACGCATCAACTCGACTCCATAGAGCTACCGGAATCCTATACTGGTGGTTATCAAGCTTTTCCGCATAAGAATAATCTGATATGGCTCAGTTAAAAGAGTATTAGAATTGTTATTATTTCTATTTGGTTTAGTTAAAAGAGCTTATATATCATATATAGAGATACATTATTGTTTGTAGCTTTTCAGATTATTTTTGCAGTGTATTTCTTTCTTCAAGACACATCAGCCGAATATTATGATAGTATTGAAGGATGATAAAAGATGGAATTTTTATGATCACTTTGAATGGACAGACTGTGACCTCACAGCCAATAGCAAGTCAACGCATATTCTCTCTGTTTCTAAATTAAGGTATATATATGAAGAATTTAGCAAAAAATAAATTAATGTATATGAAGAATTTAACAAAAAAATGTCAAAATTGTAAGGAAGGGGATTTAAACACAAGATATCTAAATGGTGGCATAACTTGAAAGGTAAGAGAAGCTTCTCCTTTGAGGATATCTGTGGAACTATTGCTGCTGAGTATGGGATTGAAGAATTCGACCTGTTTGGTATCTGTTTTTGGTGGATATATGGAAAGGTCGTTGTGATGTTAAGCATGAGAAGAGCCTTTGTTTGGAAACGGTCGTTAAGGTCGTTAGCGACCGTTTTTTTCTGTCGTTAGAGCCGAAATTTCTTGTAGTGTGACGTATCAATTCACCGTGATGGTTTGCTTAATCAGAAATCATAGAGGGGAGATTATGGCTGCTGTTTCGCTGCGTATTGGGCGCACTGAGACGACCCTGATGGGAGAGCTTCGTGCCATTTTGCTGGGGATTGGGTTCTGCATCGAGAACGACCTCGGCCCAGTTGAGGTCTTTACTGATTCCCTCTTAGCTATACATGTTGTGCTTGTTGTCTTGCGAATTTCGCTTGTTGGTTTGATGATGTAACGATCTGGCAGTCGAATTTTTCAATCTGGCTCAACGATATTGTTCATCATGATTTATACTCCCTCCGTCCGCCAAAAGTGGACCACTTTTACTATATCGGGCGTCCGCAAAGAGTATACCACTTTTCTTTTATAGAAATGGTCCCATCATTCACTTTAATCTTTTATCCTTACAAACACTATTTATTTACAAAAAAATCACATCAAATTCAATTTCAACCACATATCTTATAAAGTGGTGGGACCCTTTCTCCACTACATCAAAATTATCACCAATTTTATTAATTCATGTGCCTAGCCAAAATGGTCCACTTTTGGCGGACGGAGGGAGTAATATAGTTGCCTCCTTTTTTTTAAAAAAAAAAGGCGATTCAAAGAGAGAATATTTTATTTCTCTTTCATTTTATTATGATAAATTTATAACTAAGGAGAGCATACCTTATAAGTGAAAAGAAAAAAGAAAAAAGAGAGAGAGAGAGCGCGCTATTACCTTTATATAAAAATGAATATTTTAATATAATAACTCAAATTTTATAATTCATGACTTAAAAAATGATTTTTCCATCTTTCCCTCCAACAGTATAGCTTCACTCAAGAATATACTCCCTCCGTCCTTGAATTCAAGGCCTACATAAAAAAATGCGGGGTTTTAAGAAATAGAGTATTTTTATTAGTTGAGTGGAGAAAGGGTCCCACAAAATATATTGTTTATTGGTTTAGTAGAGAAAGGGGCCCATAAAATGTATTGTTTATTAGTTTAGTGGAGAAAAAGTGTATTGTTTATTGGGACCCACCAATTAAAATATGAATAAAACTTACTAAAAATAGAGAGGCTTTAAGTTGGTGGACGAACCAAAAAAGAAAGTAGGCCTTGAATCAGTGGACGGAGGGAGTATAATATTTCTCAGACTTATACAACATACTCCCTCCGTCCACGAAAAAGTGCTCCATTTGGGTGCCGGCACGGGTACTAAGAAAGCTGATAAAGTTGTTTTGAGTGGGGTAAAAATTACAATAGGGGTAGTTCTAATAACATTGATTAGTTTGTTAATATTTTCTTGTCTTTTAGTTGTTGAGAGTTTAAACAATCATACTCTTTATTGAGTTCGATTTTAATGCTAAAGACTAGTATTTAATTTTATGCCTATTTTAATTCTTGTGTTTTTTTTAACATATTCATTCTTGTTTTTTTATGCCTATTTTAATGTTAAAGACTATTTAATTTTTATTTTATTGTATAATTGTAAAGAAATTAATTGATAAGTTGGCACTAATATATAAAAATAAAATTAAATTTACTTTAATTTGTCAAAATATAAATATAAAAATTATTATCCACACATATATTATGGAGAAAAATTTTGAGGTAGCCAAAATGAAGCATAAAACACAAATTTTGGCCACTAATTGAAAATACTTAAATTTTGTCCTTTTTTTTTTTTATTTCGGACGATTTTAACCTTAAGGGGCGGACCGGGTATCGGGTCGCGTGCGGGTAGGGTTTAGGGTCGCGGGCGGGTTATAGGGTTTGAACAAAACTAATTATTTACCATTTGTGCACCAATTTTTCACCGCCATTTACCGTTCTCTCTCGGCCCTTTTACCCTAAATCGCCCTCAACCGCGCCGCCGGAAATCTCGTGGAAAACCGCCGTGAACTGCTGTCAACCGTCGTCAACCACCCACCTTCATCTTCTCCACCTGCATATTATCCGTTTATCCACTCAACTCCATTCCAAAAAATGACCAAGCGCAAGTCTTCACAAACCGGCTCGACCTCCAAGCGCCAGCGCGCTGCAGAATCCGGCGAGGAAAAAGCCGGATCTGGAGTTCCTGGAAGCGTCATAGATATTTGCAAAGAAATCAATGCAGATGAGAGTTCCGGATCTGAGGAACAACAATCACCGATCCGGGTGGTGACTCTTCCAACCACGGCCGAAGAAGCCGGCGAGGAAGACGAAGCCGCCGAGGAAGAAGATTCTGGAGAGGAAGAAGAAGCCGTCGAGGAAGAAGAATTCGGAGAGGAAGAAGAAGCCGGCGAGGAAGACGAAGCCGCCGAGGAAGAAGATTCTGGAGAGGAAGAAGAATCCGGAGAGGAAGAAAACTCCGAAGAGTCCGCCGGTGAAGATGAGGATGATTTGTCATCTACAGTAATTCCTTGAAAACCCTAATTTACTTGATGATTTGCATGTTGGAATTACTCAGGTTTTTTGGGATTTCCTCTCGGCACTTATGGCACTATTAGTGCCATAAGTACCAAGAGGAACATTGATTACTCTGGTTTATTTTGGATTACTTGGCTTTATTTTGGGATTTCCGTTTGTAGATCTGACGCTTATAACCATTTAACCTGTCCTCTTAGGCTTAGTTGAAGCTGTTAACATTTTTATATATTGACATGTTTCATTGTTCATTTGAATTATGTAATGTTGACCTTTTATAGGTGTTTGTCATTGTTGGAATCTGTTATTGTTGGGATTTTCGTTTGTAGATCTGATGAAATCTGTCATTTTACTTGATGTGTTTTTATTTTAGATTTCCTTTGGCACTTATGGCACTAGTATTAGTGCCATAAGTGCCAACTGTGTATTTAAGATCTCATTATAATACGTTTCATTCATTTTGGCATGCTTTTATTTTCGGAATGAAGGTACAATGGCAATACCTACGAAAAGGTATGGAGATAATAAAACACAAGGTCAACATTACGGGCAAGGAGAACATTATTGAAATCATAAACAATGTTTTAGAGGGTGACAATGTATACCGTGAGCTGCAAGAGTCTGTTTTCAGTGATTTCCTCAAACTGCCATCTCGCGTATCACGATCAGGCTAATGCCTGCATTTCATGATATCAAGACAGATAGCAGGAAAATCAAAACCGGATGAGACGGCGTTGTTTTTTATCGTGGATGGCTATGTGACGAGGTTTTCCAGGATTGAGTTTTTTTTTATGACAGGATTGAAATTTGGGTCAAGCAACTTTAACCCCTATGCAGATCACATCATACTTGAGAATTCTTTTTATCAGAGAGTTCTTGGCGGTAGGGAAATTTCCCCCAACAAATTGAGGGAGATGTTTATGACCCGAGGTTTGGGTGAGCATAAAGCAGACTACGTTAAGGCAGCAAACATGCTACTAGTGACGGATCTGATATTTGGCTATGATGGTACGAATTACAAAATTCCGAATTGGCTCTGGGTGTTATTGGAGGACACAACAGCATGGGAGGAATTCCCATGGGGCAGCATGTCATTTCAGATGACAATTCATGCAATCAACAAGGTGAGAAGCACTCCAGCAGCAAATAAATCATAACATCTAGCCGGGAACACTCTTGCCTTCTTGGTAAGTAACATTAAATATTGTTCAATTCACACTGTTTTCCCAATAAAAACTAAATTACCTCATTTGATTCTGTGTTGTCAGGCTTGGATGTATTGTGCTCTCCCAAAGCTGGGAAAGGATATCGGTCAAAGAAAACCCGCAAAAGTATTCCCTCGGATGCTGAGGTTCACCTACACTAACAATCGCAGGAGACCGGAAGTTGACGAACAGGTAAAAATACTTAATAATGTTCTGCTCCTGTTGGCACTTATGGCACTAAAAGTGCCATAAGTGCCAAAGGAAATCCAAAAAAACATGAAGTAAAATGGTCCTTGTGCAGGTTCATTTTTCACTGAAACCAACAGAAGAGGAAAAGCAACATAAACACTGGGCATCTATTGAAGAAGAAGGAACGCCAATCATTTTGCAGTACAGTCCCACTGCGGATGGCAGCAAGAAGAGAGCAAAGAAAATGGCCGCGAGGTATGAGGGGGTCAGAATGATTCAAGAACGAAGGATAGAGAGCGAAGGAGAAGGAAGAAACCAGCAACAGCAAGAGCATCAACAATAGCAACATCAACAACAACAACAGGGAGAGGCTGTGATGACATTCACAGCCTCGGAAATGAAGCAATTTATTGAAAAAGTGGGAGAAAGCGCAACAAAGAGAGCGCGCATTGAATTTGTTGAACATTTCAATCGGGAAGAGCTGATAAATGACATAGCTGACTGCGTCGTTAGAAAATTGCGTCAAAGACAGCAATATAGGCCACCACAAGAGGTTAAAATTTCTTAGTGCTTAGTATTGTATTCCTCACACTAATCATTGTTTTCAAACCAGGTTGCAAGCACAACAGAATGGATGGCGCACTGTGAATCTGAGGAGAGATTTTACCGCCAAGTATGGGGAACACCGGCTTCTATGCCAACACCAACACCAACACCCACACCACCAGCAAATGCAGACATTGAAGCCGAAATATCAGTCGCAGCGGCAGCACCAGCAACCGCACAACATGAAGCAGGAACATCTGCAGCAGTGGCAACAGCAACAGCATCCCCGCCTCAACAATTGGGGAAAATCAGACCAAAAAGGATGAGGATGCCATCTGCAGCATGTAAAAGTCCATTCCGGCGTGATGATGTCAGATGAACAAATTTTCTTAGGTACCTGAGGAGGAAAGAAGCTGAACAGTAAGTAATTAAGTAGCATTGAATAGATTTGCCTAATGTATGCCTGATGTATCATCATTCCAATTAACATTCTCATATGCATTGATATGTCAAGGAGGAATGTGGGATTGCCATATCTGGTGGACAAAAATTGGTTTGGTCTGATAAAGAAGACTACCGAAAAGCTAGACAGTCAAAGCATAGACTCCTACCTTGTCGTGCTAGCAGCAAAACCAGAGTTGGCTGGTTTTGAAGGAATTGAATTCCCTGCAAACATTGCCATCACAGGCACAATGTTCTCGGTAATTACTTAATAATTTCTTCTTGTAATATATATATATTTCATAATAATCTGCTCATCTTGGCACTTATAGCACTAATAGTGCCATAAGTGCCAAGAGGAACATCGATTACTTGGTTACATTTGGATTTCGGTTGGCACTTATGGCACTAATAGTGCCATAAGTACCAAGAGGAACGATTACTTGTTACATTTTGGATTTCGGTTGGCACTTATGGCACTATTAGTGCCATAAGTGCCAACCGAAATTACAATATAAAGTATATAACAACTCAAATATAATAATGCGCAGGCCGCCATAGACCAAGTATGGAATGAATTACATGGAAAAGATCCGAAAGGCACAACATATGACCCGAAAAGCGAAGAGATCATACAAGAGGAACAAATGAAGAGGCTATGCTTGTTTACAATGGGGAAAGAGCCACGATGGGGGGAGTATGTCAAGAAATGGAACGATGTTGAGAAGGTTAGTGTGTCAATACCCAAGTGAGTTAAGTGTAAGTCGTATTGTTTATTTTTTTGACTAATGTATGTTATTTAATGTCAGCTCATCATGATTGTTCACTTCAACGATCACTGGGTCACCTGTTTGGTGAATTTCACGGATCATGAGTTGACGATATATGACTCCAATCAGCACAAGTTCGATGATATCCATCTCGATATACGTCGATGTGCTTTCTTGCCAATCTGCAGGATTATACCACAGATCCTCAAGAAGATTGGCTATTATGAGAAGCGCAATGTGGATGGGAAATACACAGAATGGATATATTCCTACCCATACGATGGATCGAACAATCTGAAACAAGTGGATAGCATAAGTTGTGGGGTTCTGTCTCTTAAGTATGTCGAGATGATGCTTACTGGAAAGTTCGTTGAAAAGAACATGAGCAAGGCGGTGCTTAAAACATTCCGTGAAAAGATAGCAGAAAGCATCTACAAATTCAGCACGGATGCAAGTACCTTTGAGCCCTTGGATGATGAAGATGAACAAGAGGATGTCGGTGAAGGCGAAGATGACGGTGAAGGCGTTGCGGCAGCCAATCTTCGTGAATGAACAATCAGTTTATATTTGTAAAACAATTTCTAGCATGCTTGATAATCAGTTAGTTTATTTTGATTGTCAGTCAGTTTAGGCTTGATAAAGAACTTGGTGATCAGTTAGTTTATTTTGATTATGTGATATATATGGTATGTTTTCGTCAGAACCCTAAAGGTTTGGATTGTCAAGTACATAGCAGGTTTGACACTTATGGTACTATTAGTGCCAGAAGTGCTTAAGGATATCCAAAATAAGTGCTTGCGGAAACGCAAAATAAAACAAAGTAAAATGGCCCTCTTGGCACTTATAGCACTAATAAAGGATATCCCAAAAAACATAAGTGTTTTCGGAAATAAAATACAAAATAAAATGGCCCTCTTGGCACTTATGGCACTATTTAGGGCTGTCTAAATGGTTATCGGATTTTGGGTATCCAACTAACCGAACCGAAATTACCGGGTTTGGGTATCCAATAACCGAAAATTTCGGATAATGGATCGGTTTCGGTTATCATTTTTCTAAAAATTTCGGTTATCGGTTAACCCGAAAAACCGATCGGGTTAACCGAATAACCGATATATATTTTAATTAATAATATATTTTAATTATAATTCATTATTTAAAAATTACTAAAGCCCTAAGTTACTAATCTAATTTGAGTTACCGTGAATCTATCCTATTCGCTATTCCCTTTCGCCCTTTCCCTACCCTACGTCCCTACCAGCTCCACCCGCCGCTGCCTGCACGCCCCACTCAGCCGCCGTGAATCGTCGCCCATCGGCGACGCCGTCCACCGCCGCCCTCCGTTCGCCGCTGCAAGTTCCTGGTGCGGCTGGCAGGCTGCCCTCTTGCGTGACTGCTGCTGCAAGTTTCCGGTGCTGCCTGCTCTACTTCCGCCACGACTCCGCCGCCCCGCTCCCGCCAGACTCCGTTCGCCGCCAGTTGCACAGTGCACACGGTAAGTTCTTCAATCAAAATGCAGCCTAAACATTTCAATGGTTTTTTCTCCTATAGATTTGAATTATTTTCCTATAAGTTCTTCAATCAAAATGCAGCCTAAATTATTTCTTTGTATGGTTCTTTGTCATAGAAATTGTTGGATTTGTGTGGGCAAGAACGTGTGGATTTGCTTAAATCAAAATGCAGCCTAAATCAAAATTGTTGGATTTGCTTCAGTTTTAGTTATTTTTCGACATGTGTTAATAATGTTTCTCTGATTGAGCTTTTGCAATTAAGATATAGACTTCAGTTTTAAGCTTACTATGTTTGTATGTAGTTGAAGGGAGAGTTGTTTCAAAGATTGTTTCAAATTTGTAATTAGAAAATGTTATTAAATGCTCACTGAACTTATGTTATCTAGATTAAATGGGTATTTCGGATACCCAAATAACCCAATTGGTTAACCGAAGCGGGTATTGGATAACCGAACTCCTAAAACGGTTCGGGAACGGTTATTGAAATTTGGCAATTTCGGGTTCGGGTAACCGAAAATTCGGGTACGGGTAACCGAACCCGAACCGATCGACACCCCTAGCACTATTAGTACCATAAGTACTAAAGGATATTCCAAAACTCAATGGTTCTATTGGCACTTATGACACTAATAGTGCCACAAGTGTCTTCGGAAAACATAAACAAGTAAAATGGCCCAAATGGCACTTATGGCACTAATAGTGCCATAAGTGCCAAGTGGGACTTGCAAGCATTTGACAGATTCGATAACATATTCCAACAATGACAAACACCTATAAAAGGTCAACATTACATAATTCAAATGAACAATGAAACATGTCAATATATAAAAATTTTAAAAGCTTCAACTAAGCCTAAGAGGACAGGTTACACGGTTATGATCGTCAGATCTACAAAAGCTGCATCGTCTCTTTTTTGTACCACTAACACATGACTCACTGCTGCTGACTTCTTCCTGCACTGTAAGTTGCATGACTGCAGTGCACGTAGATTGATAATATCCTTTCTCATGGCATCGAGAACAAACACGACGGCTCGATGAGCCGGAACCACCACTCTTCATCCTCTTCTCACGCGGCCTCCCAGATTGTTGAACATCACCTGGTGTTAGCACAACCCTCGAAGCAATATCCTCGGGAATGCACCAATCTTCAGGATTCGGTAGTGGCATCACCTCGCCAGAATATATTTCACGGAGAGTAGCAGTTGAAAAGTAATCATTCACATAAGACGACGGGTTCTGGTTCACCTTTCTGCATCAAAAGAAGAATCAAATAAATATCATTATTGTAAATATAATGAATAAACAAGCATAAAGATCGTGCAGAACTATATGGCACTTATGGCACTAATAGTACCATAAGTGTCATTCGTGCAGCAAAAATGCACTCAATCACATGGCCACAAAAAACAGAAATAAATCAAATAACAAACAAAGAATCAATACTGACCCTATTGCAGCTGCAGCATGAGGACATGGTATCATTTGGAACTGAAACACAAGACACGTGCATGTGTGACTGCCAAGATCAACAACATAACTCTTGTTATCAAATGTAACCTCAAACTTTGTTGGATTGATTGGCTGGACAGACATCCTCAATCCCAAATCAACTGATTTAGCCAATCTCATAGATGCCCAATCTGTCAGCTCGAGAGGTCTTTCCATAGCAAGAACCCGTCGTTCATAGAACCAAGTTCCAATCCTTGATCGGATAGTCTCCAAAAGGGTGCAAACAGGCAACCTTCTAGACCATTGGAGACAATTGTTCAAACTCTCAACAGGATTAGAGGTCATGAGCATATAGCGACGGACCGGGCAGTATGAACGAGCCCATCTACTTGGACCAATGTTCATCAACTTCTCATATGCACGAGGTTTAACAGACTTCAAATTCTCCATGTGTTGCTCAAAATCCTCAATCTTGTACGCCCTTGCAGCTAACTTGAAAAGAGTAACAACATGACTTCCCCAATGCTTTAGATTGCTCTGTATGTGAAAGGAACAAAGTACCTGCGGGGTTCCTGGAAAGACATGCTCTATTGCTTTTCTGATACTCATATGCTGATCAGAAATAAACAGTAACTCATCACGGACACCAAAAGTATGCCGTAGCCGCTTAAGAAACCAAATCCACGATGCATCACGCTCTTTATCCGCAATCCCAAAAGCTAAAGGCAATATCTGTTCATTTGCATCTTTTGCAACAACAACAAACAAGATACCTTTGTATTTGCCCTTCAAATGAGTGCCATCAATAACTATCATAGGACGACACGACTTAAAGGCTTTAATACAAGCAGAAAGAGCAATAAAAGCATACTCGAACACATTATTTTCATTAGTCTGTACATCTACCACAGAACCAGGATTTGCCTGATGTAGCATGTGTAGGTACTTCGGCATGATGTAAAAGGAAGTATCCGGGTCACCATACGTCATCTTCAAAGCCAAGTTCCTCGCAGCAAGTGCAGTGCTATACATGACAGAAATACCATATTTATGTTGTAACAATGCCTGAATAGTTCTTGGTGTAAGGGTAACACCTTTAGCCATCACATCCGGAAGGAAATACGATGCCAACACCTTAGAAGACACTTTTAGGGAAGCATGGTACCTCAGGTCAATTGCGCAGTCACGAGGAACAAATTCAGTAATAGTCCACATTTTTCCCAAAGCCTTCCCACGAATCACAAACAGGCAACCACCTCCAAATTTGCAAACAACATAGTATCTAGACAGTGAGGAACGAACTGTAGTGAACGATGCATGGTTAATAAGATGATAAACACCACAAGCTACAACCATCTTATCCTTGCTTTGAAAAATACCACCAACAGAGAATGTATCGCTGCTCGAATCATCCTCCTCTATGCCTAGTTCTTGAAAAAGGACCGAAGCTTGATAAGCAGCACCTGGGATAACCCACTGACTAGTAGGGTGATGATAATTTCCTATCTCTTCATCAGAATCATCACGCGGTGGCATATTCTGACAATCTCTACCACAGTAGTCATCAAAATCCTCATCATCATCAGACCCATAATCACCTTGCCCAACTAAACGATCATCACCCTCATCCTCCTCATCAACATCATCAGCAACTTCACAACAATTCTCAAGACCATCCATCTGATTGTCACTAGAATTAAAATTGCTAGAAGCTGAAACTTCAACAACAGGATTATGTAAAACATGCTTCGCCAAATCATTACTTCTAAGAGAAACAGTCACATGTAAAATCGGCATTTGAACAGAATTCAACAAATGTGACAGTTCAAAATCATCAGTAATCTTCATCCTCATCACCTCACATCCAGGAGACTGAAACAATGCATCAATTTCATACATATAGACAGTCTTATTCTTCATTAAACGAAGTTCAATCTTACCAAGTAGATCAATGAATGTTATACCATTAGACGGTATAGGCATATATTCCCTCCGTCCACCCTCATAAACATTGTTATTAGTACAATTTCATACAGCACAAATATTGTAAATGTGATAAATAAACAAGCATACAAACAAGAAAAATAAAACCAAGTGATCTGGTCCTCTTGGCACTTATGGCACTAATAGTGCCATAAGTGCCTACGCAAATCCAAAATACAGACATAACAGCAATCAAATCTAAATCCCTAAATGGAAAATCTAAACCCTAAATGGATAATCTAAACCCTAAATGGAACATCTAAACCCTAATTGGATAATCTAAACCCTAATTGGATAATCTAAACCGTAAATGGATCTGCATAGGCACTTATGGCACTAATAGTGCCATAAGTGCCTACGCAGATCCAAAATACAGACATAACAGCAATCAAATCTAAATCCCTAAATGGAACATCTAAACCCTAAATGGAACATCTAAACCCTAATTGGATTATCTAAACCCTAATTGGAACATCTAAACCCTAATTGGATAATCTAAACCCTAATTGGATAATCTAAACCGTAAATGGATCTGCATAGGAACTTATGGCACTAATAGTGCCATAAGTGCCTACGCAGATCCAAAATACAGACATAACAGCAATCAAATCTAAATCCCTAAATGGAACATCTAAACCCTAAATGGATAATCTAAACCCTAAATGGAACATCTAAACCCTAATTGGATAATCTAAACCCTAATTGGAACATCTAAACCCTAATTGGATAATCTAAACCCTAATTGGATAATCTAAACCGTAAATGGATCTGCATAGGCACTTATAGCACTAACGCAGATCCAAAATACAGACATAACAGCAATCAAATCTAAATACCTAAATGGATAATCTAAACCCTAAATGGAACATCTAAACCATAATTGGAACATCTAAACCCTAATTGGATAATCTAAACCCTAATTGGATAATCTAAACCGTAAATGGATCTGCATAGGCACTTATGGCACTAATAGTGCCATAAGTGCCTACGCAGATCCAAAATACAGACATGACAGCAATCAAATCTAAATCCCTAAATGGAACATCTAAACCCTAAATGAAACATCTAAACCCTAATTGGCCAAATGACTGCACCACCCAGCTACATGATATCAGAACACAATTGTATGGCACTAATAGTGCCATAAGTGCCTACCATTGACAGCTACACATACAAAAACAACAGCAATATAATATACGTGCCAAATCTCGTACAAAAATACAGAAATCACATAAATATAAGAACTAGAAGAAATCATTGAATAAGATGAAACAGATCAAACAAACAAAAAACTAACAATCTCATACCAAATCTCGCCGGATCACTGCAGATTTGTCGAAAGTGGTGAGAGAGGAGGAAGATGAAGAGGAGATGATAATCGTCTCTCTAGTCTCTTCGTCGGCGCCGACGAGAGAGAGATAGATGCGGAGAGGACAATCAGAGAGAGAATTCAGATACGTCGAGGGCGGTGAGAGAGAGCAGGAGGAGGAGAGGACAAATCGTCTCTCTAATCTCTTCGTCGGGGAAAATCACAACGAGAGAGATGGAGAATTGGCTTCATTCATCATCATCGCAGAAACAATATGGCGCAGATAGAGGTGAGAGAGGTGGATCGCAGGCGAGATAGAGAATCGCAGCAAGAGAGGTGGAGAATTGGCTTCATTCATCATCATCGCAGAAACAATAGGGCGCAGATAGAGGTGAGAGAGGTAGATCGCAGGCGAGAAAGAGATAGAGAGAGATCACGTGTATGTGATGATCTCTGCATGGGTTAATCCCTGGAGAAACCTGAATCTCCATGAATCCGGATCCGGGTCAAACGAAGTTATTAGATTCATTGGGTTAAGGGGTATATTAGGTAAGACACATAAAAAATGGCCAAATATTGTTATTTATCATTTGGTGGACAAAATTTAAGTTTCACTCATCAATAGGGCCATCCGGCCCTATTGTTTCTATATTATGTGTGGTTTAAAAAATTAATAGAGGTGCACACCAAATATAAAAATAAACTTCATTAAATAAAATAAAAGTTAAAAAAGAATTACCGGCATATAATAAATGTTACAAATAAATTTTCTGCTACACATTTTAAATGTCAATAACTAATTGAAAGTTTCAAATTGTTTCACCTACACATTTTTTAAAATATGTGTGGGTAATTATGTGTGGGTAAAACATCAATTAAGATTTGCATAAATAATTAATTAAAGCCAAAATATAAATGTAGCTAAAAATATTTTCTCACGTTTCTTACATGTCAAGAATAAATAATGATAAAAATTCATTACCGTAAAATATTTTTGCCACACATTTTAAATGTCAATAACTAATGATTTTTTTTGTGTGAATTACCTACACATTTTGAAATTATGTGTGGCTAAACTACCACACATTATTATGTGTGGGTAAAAACTCAATTTCTTGTAGTGCGGAATTCACACGTAAAGTGGAGTTAATTTTCAGAACATATTTATTATTCCATTGAGCTAATCAACAAACACACATAGCCCAAAACCAAAAGCCATTAAATCGGGCTGTAGATACAATTTGAGATACAATTTGGAGGGTTTGTGTGTATTTCTTCCACTTGTTTGAGTTCAGAGAAAGAGTAATTTAATTTTGGGGGAAATGGGATTGATTAGGCGTGGGGGAGTTGGCTTCGTAGTTTTAATTAGTGAGTTAATTGTGTGGGTTAATTGCATAGATTAAATAAAAGTGTGGATTTATTAATGACATAAGTTGTAAATAAATTGAAAAGTAAAGGGTATGAATGTACAAAAAGGTAAACATGACACTTTTTCGTGGACATAAAAAAAGGGGTAAGTATGGCACTTTTTCGTGGACAGATGGAGTACACGATTGCAAACAATTGTGGTTTCACAAATATATTTACAATTTCAAGATTCATCTCGATCCATGACAACAATAGTAAATACTAGTATATCACTGCAAGTTGGACTTTACATATGCACACAAAAATGCTACAAATCAACATGTACAAGTTACTGTTTCAACTGATTATTCCAAAATAATCTGTATATATCGATCCAATTTTTCTGGGAAAAAGAAAACATGGAGAAATCTGCTACTAAGTTTCTGTCTTTACAGCTTATTTTGATTGGTTTTGGAGTTGGAGTTAGAGGCGTTGACCAAGAAGAAAAAATTCTTGATGAACAGCCGTACAGAACTGCATTCCATTTCCAACCGCCCACAAATTGGATGAATGGTGAAAAATAAAAAACACATACACTTTTTTTACTCACATTTTCTTGCAAACTGTAATTCTAACTTTTGGGTTCTTTTTTTCACGATTCTTTGACTTCGAGGTGTGAAGATCCAAATGGTAAAGTTTCTTCTGAATTCTATGCTTTCATCTTTTTTCATATTGTTTAGATTGATGCAATTAATATTTTTGTTTATGCTTTTTTACTCCCACAACCCAATTTTTCATTATTTAGGAATTGAATTTAAGAAGTGATGCATTTTGATGTGGATGGTGGGGTGGGGTGGGGTGGGGTGGGAGGGGGGGGGGGGGAGGGTTCATGTCTAGTTTACATTATTGATTAGTAGCCCATCTTTGTATAAGTAGAGCCTTTTGCAAAGCTATATGTTGCAGTTTTTTTTCCTAGTTACAAATGCTCAGTTATGCGCCCTTTCTTGAACTCTACGTAGTTTTGTATGAGAGTGTAATCTTTTCTCTTAGTTATCATCTATCATGAGTGGAATCATCAAGCTCCCAAATGATCTTAGAGGCCTCATTTGGACAAGTTATGTCTTTTCTATGTTAGCTCTCTCTAGCTAAGGTTCATGTTTGCATTTCGTGTTTCACTTTCTACTTGGAATATATATATATGGCCTTGATTCATAATCATCATCAAACTCTCAAATGAACACGGAGGCCTAATTTAGACAACTTATATCCTTTTATGTTAAGCTCTCTTTGGATAAGGTTCGTGTTGCATCTTGTGTTTCACTTGCTACTTGTAATATGTTGTCTTTATTCTTAGGTATCATCATCTATTTTGTGCAGATTCATCAAACTCAGTAAACATAGAGGCCTCATTTCGACAGCTAGTTACTCATTTCTGATGTTAGCTCTTCATGGCTAATGCGTGTTGCATCTCGTGTTTCACTTGCTATACAACAGGACCTATGTACTACAATGGAGTCTACCACTTATTCTATCAGTACAACCCATATGCTGCCGTATGGGAAACATTTCATGGGCACATTCGGTTTCTTACAACCTCGTTGACTGGATCCATCTCGAGCCCGCCCTCTATCCAACTGAGAGCTATGACATCAATGGCTGCTGGTCTGGCTCAGCCACACTTCTTGCAGGGAAAGGGAAGCCTCTCATTCTCTACACAGGCTCCGACTTTCTAGGCCATCAAGTTCAAAACCTTGCAATGCCTAAGGATTTGTCTGATCAGAGCAGGTATCTGAATTTTCTGTTCATCAACTGTAAAAAAGTTTTCATGCTTCTTTGATCCACAATGTTTTCAACAGGTCCTCGCTGCAGACTCCGGTGAAAGAGGCGATTTTTGGGTCGTTTCTTGATGTGGATCCTGATCAAGAAATCTCCCTTAGAACTCTGGTATGTAGTGTTGTCTGAGAATCATTTCATTTCAATCTTAGATTGGAAATAAACTGCAGATGATAATGCCTTCTTGATGAGAAGCTAACTGCATTGTTAGTTTTGGTGTTTTTTTAGTTTGATGTGTTGTTCTCTATTCTCTCCTAGAAAATATTGGGCCCATTTTCATTTTTCGGTCCGAGTTTGAATCATATTGGGCCCATTTTCATTTTTTGGTCCGGGTTGGAGTCTTTGGTCCGGTTGGAGTCATATTGGGCCCATTTTCATTTTTCGGTTCAGGCTAAGCCGACAAGCCGAATGCTTGAATTGTGGGCCGAGCCGTCCGATCTGACCCCGTCGGGCCAATTCATTTCATTGGGCCTAAAAATACATAGTCCACCTCGCCCGCCTATTGTTTGGGCTGGGCCAAGGTAGATTTGGCAACTCTAGTCTCACTTCGTGTTTTAATGTCGATGTTTCGTTGTGATATCGTCGTTCTATAAACACTAATGTGTGAATTTAAGAAACATAAACTACAATCTCTGAGTAGAAGATTTCTCCTTACTAATTCAATGTTTTTCGTATCGTATTTTTGACATCATTAATATACACGTGACGAGTAGATTTAAGAAGAAGAAAAAAAATGAAAATATGCTTGTTGGTGCAGGTAGACCATTTCATAGTAGAGAGCTTTGGTGGGAGAGGTAAGAGCTGCATCACTGCTAGGGTTTATCCCAAGACCATCTCCAATGGTACACCAAATCCCATTTTGGTGTACCAAAACTTCTCCAATGGTACACTAAACTCAAACCCAAAATGGGTTTGGGGCCACCATTTGAATAGTAGTATTACACCAAATTTGGTGTGACACTATTCACTACACCAAAACACTTTATAGTTTTTTAAGAATTGTAAACTAACCCATCTTCTTGCTAGATATTGAGAATCCGTCGAATTGCGAGTGTTTCAGGCAGTGTTGAAGAAGACGAAGACGCTCTCTGTTTTCTCGAAACGAAGAAGACGACTTTCTTTAAATTCTGTAGTTTCGTGCATTTAATTATAATTTAGGGTTGTGTATCTGAATTTATTGGGCTCCTACAATGGGCTCTCAATAATTTACTTGTTTTGTTAATAACGTAGCTTTTTGTTTTGAAGAATGAAAGTTAATTTATTTTGTTTTGTTAATTTCGTAGTTAATTTATTTATTGTGTATCTAAATTATTTTAATATATATGTTAATTTTATTTTAAAGTTTAGTTTTTTTTGCTTATTTAATAATAATAATAATAATAATAATAAAATTAATTTCCGTATAGTATTTATTTTAATATGAAATTATTAATCAAAAAAATTGGGGCAAATGTATAATTTAAAATAAATAAATAGGTATGACTGAAGAAGTATAAAAAGTAAGTGGAAAGTGAATATTAAAAGAATATTCTTTTGGGTTTGAGCTTGGTGTAAATGGTTGGAGAAGAATTACTGTTGGATGTGACATATACTGTAAAATGGGTTTGTGTTTGGTGTAAATGGTTGGAGATGGCCCAAGCTTGCCATTTCTAATAACTCTCACATCTACGCGTTCAACTATGGCGTGAACTTGAAGAGCGTCGCGATTTCGAGCCTCGTAGCTTGGAGCATGATGAGAGCTCAAATCGCGCAATTTCACACGCAGAGAAAGCCATCAATCAGTTGAGATTTTGTGTTACATCTCGTTTTTCTTTTTCTTTTTTAAATTTCGTCGTAAATTGATCAGAGAATATCATGTAATCGAAGCATCATCTCAAGTCATGTTTTCGCATTACATCCATTAATTATGCTTCAGAACTATAGTAATAAACTGACAAAAGTTAATTATTCTTTGAAAAAGAATTTCAAATATATGCGGCTGTTATTTTTGTTCCAACTTGCTACAATAGAATCTCGAAAAGCATTTGGAATTTGATTCATTTTACATAGACTTAATTTGCCCTACGCTTCGTACTACGAAAATAATTCTCTTTCAGTTTTTACACTGTTTAAAAAATATAAGTATTTAATTTTCTTTAAAATTATATTTTATATATAATTATTCTATTAAATATAGATATATAGATGGTATGTCAGGTACCTGATATTATTACAATTTAGGGCATGTTTGAAGCATCGCTTTCGCCTCGTCGTGTTAGCATTTTTTTATATATTTATTTTAATTCTAATATTTAAAATATTATTATTCACGTTATTAATTTTACAAATTATATAAAAATTCTAGTGCGCGATTTATTTATTTTTCTTTTTAAATTCAAATAAATGAACAAAAAAACTAATCGAGCTTTGATTTTTAGTACAAGTACACATATATTTTTCCCTTCATTCAAATATATTTATTTTAGTACTTGATTTATTTTATTTTATTTTTTCCATCAAAAAATTAATTTAGAATTAAGGAATTAAAAAAATTACTTTAGCAATACCCCGAGAAATTTACTTTTACTCAACTTAACCTACTTTAATAATTTTCTCAAAACCCGTGTTGAACCTCAAATGAGACTCTCTTTTATGGACATGGGGAGTAAATGAATCAGTCAAACAAATAATTAGAAATATTAGGATTGAAACTTGGTGTATTTTATGGTGAAATTATAAGGTCATGTTATAATTGCGACTAAATTGAAATTTTATGTATTTGTTAGTCAAATTATAATGTCAAGTTTGAATAATTGAATTGCGATTAAATTGAAAATTAGTGTATCACTGGGCAAATTTTAAGGTCATGTTATAAACCAATAAGTTAGCAAACTATAGATATTTTCTAGCAATAACCCATTTATTGATTGTAGCACGCCAGAATATTGATTGTGGATAAATCGAACACATACAAAAAACGTCATTGTAGACACATCATCTCAACGTTGTTATTTCATTTTAAAAATAATATTTTCTTTATTCAAATGGGACAAATATCAAACTCGGATGTCAACATTGGGTTTAATTTATTATTTATTTGAACTTAAGAATTAATTCATCCAAGTCAAATTTGATTTGGCCAAAAGTAGAATTTGTGTTAAAATTACTCCAATAAATAAATTGATATATATATTTTTATATTTTTTAAAATTCATATTAAAAATAAGAATTGTTCCAAAAATTTATGTATTCATGCACCAATAAAAAAATAAATAAAAATTTGTTCCCTTGTAAATTGTACTCCCTCCGTCCACTAATTGTTGGCCTACTTGCCTTTTTGGGCCGTCCACCAAAATATGTCCTATCTATTTTTGGAAAGTTTATATTCATATTTAAATACACTACAAGTCAAACACACTTTTAATTAAACAATTTATTTAAACTAATTAAATCCTATCTACCAATTAAATCATACACTAATTAATTCCACCTACCATATTAATGCTATCTACCTATCATTAAACCAAACTTACACTTAAAATCAGATTCATTCCTATCAAAACCCTAGACGCCTCATTTCTTCTCCCCCATTCTTGCTGTTGTTCTTCATTCTTCCAAACCCTAGCCGCCTCGTTCTTGACCTCTGGCAAAAAATGTTCGATTGGAATCACATTCCTACACCCCCAGTGTCGATTTCACTCTCGACGCTCCCTCTATCCACTCGACGCCCCCTGCTTACCCATTATCCTTTGGTACGCCCTCTTATTTGTTGGAGGATTATGAAACCCACTCCGATTTCAGTGAGTATGTACCTGAAACAAACTTGGCTTCACTCGAAAATGACGAATCGACGCCGGCGGACGGAGTAAAGACGTCGGATCTCGCTGTTGACGACGAAGAGACGCCGGTTGTTCGCGCCGATGACGAATCCACTGCGGGACAACTCCAATCGCGATCTGAGGTTGAATCGAGCACCGGTGGACTCGCCGTTGACGGAGTGGAGACGCCGGGTAACGTCGACTCGCGGTCTTGGAAGTATGGGTTGTCTCCAGCCTTCATCAGAATCATGCTGATTTACTTTCCGGGCTTAAGCAATATCCCCTAATCAAGTGTTAACTCTCTGATGCACAAATGTGTTTTTTTATGATTTGCAAGCTCGATCTGTGATTTGTGATGGGCTGATTGCTCGATCTGTGATTTGTGATGGGCTGATTGCTCGATCTGTGATTTCTGATGGGCTGCTTGCTCGGTCTATGATTTCTGATGGGCTGATTGCTCGATATGTGCTTTGCTATGATGTTGTTGCTCGTCTGTGCTTTGCTCTGTCTATTGTTGCCCTATGATGTGTTTTACTGAGGGTTAGATGAAAGCCACCCCTAGGGCTTCATACCCTAGTTGTTGGAGGTTTTCTTCCTCTCTGTGATCTGTGTTCTGTGATTTGCTTGCTCTATGGTTGCTCTATGATGTGTTTTACTGAGGGTTAGATGAAAGCCACCCCTAGGGCTTCATACCCTAGTTGTTGGAGGTTTTCTTCCTCTCTGTGATCTGTGTTTTGTGATTTGCTTGCTCTATGGTTGCTCTATGATGTGTTTTACTGAGGGTTAGATGAAAGCCACCCCTAGGGCTTCATACCCTAGTTGTTGGAGGTTTTCTTCCTTTCTGTGATCTATGATCTGTGTTATGTGATCTGTGTTTTGTGCATTCTGATGAAGTCTAAGCAAAGCCACCACTAGGTATTGAAATCCCTAGTAATTGGAGGTTTAATAAAAGGTCTATGATGCTTCCTTTTTTACAAAATAAAGGCTGAGACTAAAGCCCTATGTTTACATCATAAACAACCCTATTGAGTTGTTTCTAGTGTAAACACACACAAAATGAGAACAAGAAAACTATACTAAAGCTTAGCCAAATCCAAAATGATGCATAAGCCCCCCAATGTCATAATTTGTGCCTGCATTCACATCAAACTGCATCACATGAGTTAGGCTATCTTTGATAAGTCCTTCATCCAATTCTATGCATTCTGGCAGCATTCCCATCCTCAAGAGTCTTGATTTGTTTATGTGTGGAATCTTGTAGTCATTGCTTCCTTGAACTCGCATAATCTCAGTTAAACACCCTTGCAATGTCACAAAGACATTGTTGAGTGTAACTGATGAAAGCTCTTCGAAAGAAATCAACACATTCTGCACTAGGTCTTCAACAGTTTTTGCCATCTTGTGATCCTGCAGTGATTGTATAGCCCTAAAAAAACCTAAATCATTGACATTTAGGTCAGGTGAGTTGGCTGGTTGGCAAACTAGCTCAATGTTGAATCCATCACTGTTGGCAGCAGCCTGAAAATCTGGATCGTCTTTGTTGAAATGTGGTTTTGCATTATCCTGTTGAATAAAGATATGCTTCACTTGATCTGATTTTGGCCACTTCTCTTTGATTGCTGGTATAACCTGAAATAATGTGGCAAATAATGTGGCAGCAGCTATATGATGAACCTAAATAAGGTCTGATAGTTGAAATAAAATGATGTTAACTGAGCATTACCTGTTTAATTATGCACTCTTTGATGACCTCTTTGGTTATTGATTGAATTGGCTTCACTTCTAAAACACCCTTTGCTCTGTTTTTCGATTTTCTCTTGGTTGCCTCGAGTGTAGTAAATGGAAAGATTCCAATCTTTCCATCGAATAGCTCCTACCCATCTGCTGAAAATTGTGGCCTAGTGACAGCACACATAAACATCACCTTTGTGATGAAACGTTTAGACTTGCATGCTCGGTAAGGGTCTGTTTCTTCAGGGAGTAGGTAATACCTATCCGATGTCTTGGTCATATAGAACCATTTCTCGTCTATATGAACAACGTTATGCATGCTTTGATAACTGTACCTCGACATTGCTCCATCATACACTACATTACTTAAACAAAACTTCATCCTTGCTATCTTGTTTACATCAGTCAACTGTGGTTTGATTGCACTTGTATGTGGTCTTAATTCCTTTTTTTTTATCCACTGCCCAAGTAAGCTCTTGCTAACCCCTAGCTTGACAGCCATTTTACGAATTGTAGACCTCTCAAGAATGGACAATGACTTAACCTTCTCAACATCAAGTTTTTTCCTATCTTTGTGAACTGTACCTTTGTGAGCTGATGTGAATATCACTGCTGTACCTGACTGAATCTTCTGTTTTGTTTTGCTCCAGAAACGACGCACCGTTCGGCTCGACACACCAAACATAGCAGCTGCCTCCTTTTGTGCTCCATCTCTCGTTTTCCCGTTGGTGCTATTTGCGAGAAGCCAATGAACCATAGCATTTTGCTCTTCTATTGTTAGGTGTTTTTTGGAAGACATGAGCTCCATTGTTTTGTTTTGAACCTTTCGAATGATCTGTAAATGTTTGTGGAATAGTGTGTTTATGTTTAAATAGGTGACTAATTAATGTATTTGGAGGGAGCCGAAATTTGGAGGCTTTCCCTCCATAAATTTTCAGTTTAGTGAAATGGAAATTAATGCCTTTTTTTAATTCTCTGTTACTGCAGTCCATAATTTAATTTCTGGTGGGTCCCAATTAATTTAAAAAATGGCAGCATTAGTAGAAGAGAGAGAAATTCCAAAATTATTGAATATACTAATTGTATTGACTTTGTTAAATGATGGGTCCCATTTTTCACTCAACTAATAAAAATACACTTTTTCTTAAAACCCGTGTTTTGGCTCCTAGGCCAACAATTAGTGGACAGAGGAAGTAATTATTTCGATTTGGGCGCACCGCGGCTTAGCCTTTAATTCATTTACTCGACCGCCGCTTTCTACACAGTTCACATTCACAGAAAATAGAAAAGCTGAAATGCTTCGACGGAAAATCGCCTCCCACAAGCCGCCGCCTCCTCGCCGCTGCTGCACTGACGGCAGCGATTCGGATCCCCATTCCGACACTCTTAGTAGAGAATCGGTAAGCACCCTCCCTCATATTTTCCCCTTTTGGTATGCAGATCGCTGTCTTTCAAAATTAGGTTAGAGCTGAAATTCCGTATGCATATATGTTTCATAAGAAAAGGTTTTCTATTTGAAATTTAGGTTAGAGCTAAAATTTCGTATGCATATATGTTTCATAAGAAAAAGGTTTTTTTATTTGAAATTTAGGTTAGAGATTAATATAAAAAGACATTGATATTGATATGCATATATGGCTCAATGGCTGTCTTATTCTCAGCATTTAAGTTTTGGGCAGATAAAGCAGTTGTATACAAATTAGTGAATTGGTTAGTCGATGGATTAGTAATTTAGTAGAGTGATGATTCTGTTCTGTTCCAAAACAAAAAATTAATTGTTCAATAGCTGTCTTACTCTCTGCATTTCAATTATTTGGCTTAAATTTTGGGCAGATAAAACACTTGTATACATATTAGTGAATTGGTTAATCGATTGATTAGTAGAGTGATGACTGATGATGCTATTCCAAAACAAAAATTTGTAGATAAGACATGTTTATGATAATATGTTATTCAATAAGCAGATGATAGAGATTAGAAGTCGGGCTTATTATTTCCGGAGGTGTAAAAAGGGGATGCCAACAAACATAGAGTCCCTCTCCACCGACCTATTGTTTGAAATCCTCCTCCGTTTGCCGGCCGATCATCTCTACGAGAGAGCGAGGCTCGTCTGCCGGCGGTGGTGCCACATTATCCATTCTCATGCCTTCATCAACGCGCAGATGCACAGTTCTACCTATGGACTCCTCCTATCACCCCTGAACTGGAGTAATACTCTGCCACTTTATGTAACAGCCAACGCAGACGGTGGAATCCACACATCTGACCTAAATCACATCTCCAAATTGGAAGTTCTTGCAACCTGCAACGGTTTGGCTCTGGAGTTTGATTTCAAAGATCGCCTCCTTCGCCTCGTGAATCCAGCAAAGAAGCAGTCACTCCTCCTCCCACGATTGTCTAGAGGAGCAACCTATGCCTGGCCCACGTATGGTTTTGCATACTCTGCAGCTTCATTGGCGTATAAAGTGGTTTTGCATTATCTACAAACTGACTACTGTCTTCACGTGCTCACTGTTGGAGTCGATGAGTCCTGGAGGCACGTCGAGGTTCACCACCTCCTCGGCCATGTCAGGCCATGTCTCCTCAACAAGACTCCGTTGACTAGTGAAGGTTTCGTGCACTGGGGAAGGGGGAGATACTGCGCGACGATGGATGTGGATACAGAGATCATTACACTGAGTGAAGCCCCTTATGAGTACCATGAAAGCAACTATTATTATCTGTCAACTGGGAGGTGTGTGTCGCTCCTGGTTGCGTGTGGGGATCTGTCGTGGGAGGTTTGGGAGATGAAGGCAGAGACGAGCGAGTGGAGGAAGGCGCTGCCCAACGTCGACTTGGGAGCTCAGAAATGCAGGATTCAACAGTTTGCTGATGGAGATCTTAAGCCACTTGGTTGGGTTAAATATCCACAGGTTTTGGCCTTTTGTTCTAGGATGGAAATCGGCCATTGCATTTTCTACAATCTTGATACGCATCAACTCCACTGCATAAAGCTACCGCAATCCTATAGTAATGGTTATGAAGCTTTTCCGCATAAGAATAATCTGATATGGCTAAATTAAAAGAGTATTAGAATCGTTATTGTTTCTATTTGGTTTGCTTTCACATTATTTGCAGATATATGATGTTAATTTTTTCAATACATATCAGCTTATCTTATGTTGGCAGAACCTGGTTTAGGGCTGGGCTCTAAAAAATTAGGCCCTTAAAAAACCGGGCCTAAAAAACCCGCCAAGTGAGCCCGTCAGGCTAATCGGGTTTTTGGGCTTTTTGGCTCGCCGGAAATAATGTAATTATTATTTAAATTATATATTTAAAAATTCATAAATTGTACTAAAAATTAAAACCTAAAAACTAAAATTAATTAAAATCCCTAATTTGAAATCCAAAAGCAAACTGTCTGCTTTCTGTTGTGTCTTCTTCACTTCTCCAATTGAACCGCCGTTGTAGCCGCCTTCAATTGTGCAAGGTCAACTGCGGGTAGGCCTGGGAAGTTCGGGATCGGGTATCGGGTACCCGATTACCCGACCCGAAAAAATCAGGTATCGGGTACCCTATACCCGATTAATTCGGGATCGGGTATTTAGGGTGCGAAATAATCGGGTATCGGGTATACTCGATCGGGTATCGGGTATACCCGAATTACCCGATATTTTAATTAATAAATTTTAAACTATTTAATTAAATTAAATATGAAAACTAAATCTAAACCCTCACCCACCCCCCCCCCCCCTCCCTGTTCTGTTCGGGACCTCCCAAATCATCCCAAACTCCCAAGTCCCAGCCCTAACCTCTGGCCTCCCACAGTCCCACTCCCTCCCTCCTGCCTCCGGCCTACCACCCAGCGGCGCGCCAGCGCCCCTCGCCCGCCCACTGTCGCCCTCCCGCGCCTCCACTCGGCCTCCCCCCTGTTCGGCTGTCCCTCCGCGCGCCTCCCACTTCCCGTCGCCGTTTTCCGTCAAATTGCACCGCGCAGAAGCCAGCAGCACTCCATGCCTCCATCGGCCACTGCGCCGCCACCGAGCTCCGACAGCACAACATGTATTCTTCTTCTTCTTTTTTTTTTTTTTTTTTTTTTTTTTTTTTTTTTACAGATTTCTAATTTCTCAGTTTTGAGCACAAACATATTTGGTATATACAATTGACAATTGAATGTTATTTGGTAATTGGTATACACAATTTTGGTTGTGTTTTGAGTACAAACAGATTTATTGGTTTTGAGCAATTGACATTTGAATGTTATGATTGATCGGTGATATTTGCATATGGGCCATATTCCAAAATTTTTTTAAAAAATCGGGTATTAGGGTAAATCGGGTATTAGGGTACCCGATTTACTCGAATTCACAGTTTGACTTTAGAAATTGACATTTTGATCGGGTAATTTAGGGTATCCGAATACTCGAGTCGGGTATTAGGGTACCCGATTAAGAAATCGAGTTCGGGGTCGGGTATTGGTTTCCGGCCTTATTCGGGATCGGGTACCCGATTTTTTCGGGTAGGGTACCCGATTCCCAGCCCTAACTGCGGGCTACCGTCGACCGGCGCAGACCCCATCTTTGCGAAAGAGCGACATAATAGGATTTAGGAATTGTATATTCAGTGAATCAGTATCCCTTATTTCCTTTTTTGGTTGCTTGAGTCAGTGAATCAGTCAAACTCAAACCAAAGAGCGACACCAATTTCTTGACATTCTTGTATATATAATAAATTAATAATTAATGAAATATTCAAGTGTAACTACAAGTCTACAAGGCGTTTTATATAAATGTTACAAAGTTAGGTGAAGACTATGTTTCATATATTCATTTAAACTTTTGCACTCACAATAGTATAATTTATTTAATATAAAGTCAATCTATTTAATTTATATTATTTTTTTATTATTTTTGTAACAAAAATAATAAAATTTCAAAAAAATGGCGAGTTTGGCCCGGCCGCTCGATAGCCCGAGAGGGGATGGGTTGGGCCTAGATTTTTGCAGCCCGACTAATAAGTGCGGTTTTAATTAAATGTTGACATCCTTATTTTGTCATATACTCCCTCCGTCCATGAAAGAACTTCATAGGAGGGAGTGGCACATGTTTTAAGAAAAAATATTATTAAGTGTATTGAGAGTGAATTAAAGGTAATTGAGTGTATTGGGAGTGGTGAAAATCTGTTATAATTAATATTGGGAGTTGTGAAAAGTGAAAAGTAAGAGGATTATAAGTGGTGGGGTATAGCCCAAAAATAGGTAGGAAGTTCTTTTGTGGACGTCCCAAAAAGGAAACATAGGAAGTTCTTTCGTGGATGGAGGGAGTATGTACTAATTTTTTTCATATAAGATATACTAGTTTTTAATATAATTCGTTTGGTTGTTTTGCACGTGCCATTCAAATATTTATGATTTTCTTTTTCTAAATTATTCTTAGACTCATGCATGCTCGTTCATCGAGATTCACTTCTTCAAGAGTTTCATCTTCTCCGCGAGAATAGTGAGCACTGTCTTGCACTTGACTAAGCCTCCACAACGTGCATTTTCTCTCTTAGGCTTTGACTTCCCAATAAAATTAAAATGTATTCTATTCTATGGTCAATGCTAAAATGTTTTAAAATGTAAGAGCAACTCGAGCTTGCCTATGAATTATTTAATCCAACTCACCCAGAAATTATGCCATCACATATACTACTAGTACTCCATCATAAATATAGAATTGTTACTTTTAAAGTAGGGCAAATGTGCACATTAGCCCCTGAACTTGACAGCTCTATAGCTTTTACCCCCAGGATCGGTCAAGGCGCGTTGACCTCCCTGAACTCCCGAAAGAAAGGAGCATTTAAACCCATTTCGTTAAATGGCCCTTTAACGCCGTTATTTTTTTTAACGGCTCTCTCTCTCTCTTCCACTAGCACGGCCGCTGGCGGCAGCGCTCTGACGGTCACCACTGGCGTCCCACACATGTGCGTCACTCCGAACTCCTCCAAAGCTCCGTATACAGACAGCGCATCCACGCGACGGAGGCACACATTGGCGCCTCCCACCGCGGCCATACCACACGCCAAGTTCCACCCGTTGCAGTGGAACATCGACAACGTCCACAGGTACACCGGCCGTTGTGGCGCCTCCCACCGCCGGCATACCCCAACCAAATTGCAACCTCATAGCCCTCATCATCATCCCGCACCCGAAATCAAACCCCATTCCAACAGGAAAACCGTAGAAAAATCCGTTGCCGATGACGCTAGAATCGAGGAATTCGGCTGCGGCGCCCTCCGCCCTCGGATTTCCCATGATGCTATCGATCCCTTCCTCGACCTCGTCGTTGAGAATCGACTCCGCGTTGAAATCTTCTGCAAATTCATCGCAAATTTGGAGCAGATTCCCTCGAGAAGACGTGACCTCGTCGGGGCTCCGACACAGCTTCTCCACCATAGGCAGCAGCGGGCGCTGCAGCAGGTAGGGCTGAGCATGGAACCGACCGAACCGAAAAAACCGACCGAACCGATCATTTTCGGTTCGGTTCGGTTTTAGAATTTCTGGTTGTCGGTTCGGTTCGGTTTTTACACTTAAAAACCGATGGGGATCGGTTCGGTTGTCGGTTTTTTAATTTTGGTTCGGTTATGAACCGAACCGAACCGATGGTATATATATAATATTATTTATTTTATATTTTATATTAGTAAGTAAACCCTAGTTCAATTTCTTATCCCATATTTTCAAACCAGTCGCGCGGCGCCTCTCTTCTGTCTTCTCCTATCGCAAACCCTAGTTTCCTTACCTCCCTCCCAGCCGCGCAGCCGGCAGCCGGCGCCCCTCTAACCGGCGGCCACCCCCAGCCTGCCAGCCGCCCCTCTAACCGCGCAGCACGCCAGCACGCCAGCACCAGCACTGCCCAGCCAGCCGCCGCCCCTCTAACCGCGCAGCACGCCAGCACCAGCACGAGCCAGACCCGTCGTCGGCCGCCCCCCGCTTCTGACGTCTCCAGCACGAGCCAGACGCCGTCTAGACCAGCTTCTCCTCCGCCGGACCGCCGCTGAAGCCTCCCCCCGCCACCTTTCTCCCCTCCTTCGAAAGGTAAACCAATATCTTATGCTTTACAGTTTTCCAGATAACTTAATATCAACTGGTTGCAATCCGAGTGCTGTGTAATTGAATCGATCTACATTCATGTGTTTAGATTTAGGGCGATGGAATGTGTTTAGACCTTTAGGGTCAGATTTAGATTTTTTGTTGTTTGATAAATTGAATGAATGGACAGATTTGTCTTTAGGTATATGAATTTTAAGGTCAGATTTGGTTTTGATTTGGTTTTGTTTTGGTTTTGTTTCAGTTTAATGGCTGAAAATAGAAAAGAGGGGGAAATGGCACCGCCCAGCGCACCTAGCGGAAAAGAAGGACCGAAAAAGCAAGGTGAAGTAACGTCAAAAAAAGGAGGGAAGCCGAAATCAAATGCGTGGGATCATTTCACGAAGTTTGTGGATGAAAATGGGAGGAATAAAGCAAAGTGCAACTACTGTGGTACCCCCTACTTCTGCGACTCAAAAAAAAAATGGTACGACTGCACTAAATAACCACATGTCTAAATGCAAGAGTCATCCTTGTAGTTCGGATTTAAGACAATCTCAATTGTCTTTAAAACCGATACTCGAGGAAGGAGGTGCTGAGTCTGCTGTGTCGGGTACTTTGCATAGTTGGAGGTTTGATCAAGATTATTGTAGGATTAAATTGGTTGAAATGATTATTAAGGATGAGCAGCCATTTAGAATTGTTGAGGGTGAAGGCTTTAGGGAATTTGTTTATGCTTTACAGCCTAAGTTTAAAATTCCTTCAAGATGGACTATATCACGTGATGTCTATAAGATGTATGTGGATGAAAGGGCTAAGTTGATGGATTTTTTCCAAAAAGGTGATCAAAGTGTATGTATTACTACAGACACTTGGACATCTTTGCAAAATATCAATTATATGTGCATTACTGCTCATTGGATTGATGTTGATTGGAAATTGAACAAAAAAATCATCAATTTTAGCACTATTGAGAGTCATAAGGGTGAAAATATTGGTAGGCAAATTGATGGTTATTTGCGTGAGTGGGGAATCAAGAGAGTCTTTTCTGTGACCGTTGATAATGCTTCATCGAATGATACAGCTATTGTTGCATTGAGAAATAGATTGATTGCTCGTAATTGTTGTTTGGTTGGTGGTAGATTTGTGCATATGAGGTGTGTTGCTCATATTGTGAATTTGGTTGTGAAAGATGGGTTGAAAAAAATGGATAAATCCATTCAAAGGATTAGGGATGCTGTTAAATTTGTTAAGCAATCACCTGCTAGAATTGCAAGATTCATTGCATGTTGCAAAGAGGAAAATATTGAGTGCAAAAGTCTTTTAGTGTTGGATGTGCCTACTAGATGGAATTCAACATACTTGATGTTGCATGTTGCTTGCAAATTTGAAAAAGCTTTTGACATCTTTGAATTGAAAGATCCCTCTTATAAGATTGAACTTGAGAAGAGTGAGGGTGTACCTGAATTTGTTGATTGGGAAAATGCAAAAAAGATGAGCAATGTGTTGAAAACTTTTTATGAGTTGACTGTTAGGATTTCTGGGTCATTGTATGTCACTTCAAATGCATTTTTGCATGAGATCACCAATATGTATTGCTTGTTGAAAGAATGGGTGGCTAATTCGACCATAGATGTGAGGGACATGGGGGTGCAAATGAAGGAGAAATTTGATAAGTATTGGGGTGATCCAAGAAAAATGAACAAGCTCATCTTTTTTAGTGTTGTTGTTGACCCTAGATACAAGTTTGAAGTTCTTGAATTCATACTTATTGAGGTATATGGAGTTGATGTTGGGGAATCTATTGCCAAAAGTGTGAAGGAGGAACTTTATGAATTGTATGAAGCTTACAAATCTTTGCATCAAGCTCATTCTCAAGCTTCAAGTCATGGAACAAGTCAAGAAGTTGAGTCTTCACAAGACTCAACTTCTTCAACTCCTTATCTTTTGATTGACAAGTTCAAAAAACAAAGGCGAGGTGTAGGAGATAGTGTTTCTAATGATTTGGATGTCTATTTAAGTGAGAAAGAAAGGGGAGTTGATGATTCAAAGAATTTTGACATAACATCTTGGTGGAAGGTTAACCAACCTAGATTGCCTATTCTAGCTCATCTTGCTCGGGATGTACTATCGGTGCCTATTTCTACGGTGGCATCCGAGTCCGCTTTTAGCACGGGGGGGAGGATTCTTGATCCTTTTAGAAGTTCATTGTCTCCTAAACTTGTGGAGAGTCTCATTTGTTGCCAAGATTGGTTAAGGAAGTCGAAGGAAGCCATAACAATCGAAGAGGATATAGAGGCCATTCAAAAGCATGAAGAAGGTATTTTTACTTGTGAATTATTTCTTTATATCTCCTTATTTAACTTACATTGTTTAATTATTTGATTGTTTTCTTTTTGTAGCTTTGGCAAGTCTTGGCATTGTTTGTGAAGAAGGGAATGGAGATATGATGGAGTCTTGATTCTTGAAGCCAAATGACGAAGAAGCAATTGAAGTTAAAACTTTTGTGTTGTTTACTTAAAACTTTTAAATTCTAATTTTATGTTGATGTTGGATTATTGAACATTTGTATTAAGGACTTGAATTGATGTTTGGTTGATTTGGGACTTGTTTAGGATTTATTTGTTAAGGACTTGGAATTGATGTTGTTTGCTTGTTTAGTATTTTAATTTAGGCTATTTTAGTGGTTTGAGCAGTTTTTTTATGTTTTTTTTTTCGAATTTTACCTGCTGATATTTACAGAATTTTGCAGTTTTTCGGTTTTTTTAGCAGATTTTCGGTTTTTTCAAAAAAAAAAAAATCGGTTGGTTCGGGAACCGACCGAAACCGATCGGTTTCGGCCGGTTCGGTTGCGGTCGGTTTTCAGCACTCAGTCGGTTCGGTTCGGTTAGTCCACCTCCAAGGTCGGTTCGATTTCGGTTTGTCCAAATTGGTTCGGTTCGGTTCGGTTTTGAACCGATGCTCAGCCCTAGCAGCAGGCATTCCTTCTCGCGGTGGTGGAACGGGATGAGCAAATCCGGCGGCTCAGATTAGGCCGTTTCTGCGGCGTGCAGGGGTTTTTCTGTGAAGATTAAGAGGGGGAGTTGGGTAGGGCCCACCGCAAAAAAAATAAAAAATAAAAAATAAAATAAGTTAAACAACGTTAAACAACCGTTTAACGCGGGGGCAATCTGCACCATTGTTTCGGGAGTTCAGGGAGGTCAACGCGCCTTGACCGGTCCTAGAGGGTAAAAGCTGTAAGGGTGTCAAGTTCAAGGGCTAATGTGCACCTTTGCCCTATTGGGGGAAATTCGTATCTAGCCGAAAAGATAGAAGATATCAATTTTCTATCCTACTCCATAAATATATAAGTTTCGTAGGCAATTTTGAAGGATAAGACAAATTTATATATCCTTAGTGGTCCCACCACTATCAATTTATCATTTAAATTATTCAATTAAAAATAATTCAAACTTACCTTTTGCTCAACATTCACGTGAGTTATACACAAAGTTGGTCAAAACACTTCTTTCACTATCACTTTTTAATATTTGTCTTCTTCTTGTCTACTACACAACACGGCTGCTTCTCTTTTTGTCACGACCGGCCTTAATTAAGGATAATTAATCCGGGAAAACCATGACTGGGGAAGGGAAATTAAGAAGCGGGTTTAGAAAGGGGTGCATAAAAGAATACTCAAAGAGCTTGAATACGCGTTATATTCCTTAAAAAGGAAAAAGGCATCGTTAGGGGCTTGGCTAAAACATTATCAGAGTTTGCAACGGAAGGTGTAACTGAAATAATCAGTGTTTACAGCGGAATGCATAACTGAGATACATGTATGAAGACATGTATCCTTTCTGAGCCTACTTTAAGTTCGACAAAAACTCTACTCAGCAACAACACTTCATCGCCCATCACAGCTCAACCTGCACAAACATAAACATCGAAAGGCTAAGTACAAGAGTACTTAGTGGGCAGTTGCCAAGCATATAACATAACATCATTAACAATTTCACAACATCGCATAAGAGGCATAAGTTTCTTTCAAATCCTTTGCTCATTAAACAATTCCAAATTCATAAATAGCATGAGCGCATTCTTCATCATCAATAATCATAAACAAGCATCGTGTCGTGGAGAAGGCCTTCCCCAACGAACACGGGCATCGCGCCGTGAGGGGGAGCCTCCCTCAGCGGTCACGGCATCGTACTATTGAGGGAGGCCTCCCCCAATAGACGCTGTAACACTGGTATACTGGCATACTGGCATCGCGCCGCTAGGGAGGCCTCCCTCAGCGGACACGGGCATCGCGCCGTGAGGAAGGCCCTCCTCAGCGGACACGGCATCGTACTGTTGAGGGAGGCCTCCCTCAACAGACGCATGCATCAAACATAAGCATAAACTTATCAGCGTAAAGCATTCAAGCGTAAATAAGCGTAAATTACATAGGGCGTAAATAATATAAACAGCATAGCGTAAATCATTTAACGTACATCATAATAAAGCTTAACTCATTTAAGCGTAATAAAGCATACCACACTTGAAGATCCAATTTGCATTTTAAAGCATAACACTTGCATAGCATTTTATTTACGCGTAAGAAATTGCCCACCTGATAGCAAAGTTTTGCTAAGGTACTCTAACTCCTTGTGTAGTTCTTATTCTTGCGCTTGACCTTAATCACGAGAATATAAAAATAAGACATTGCCTCGAGGAAAATTCTTAATTAATGAGAAAGCGTAATTGTAACTATGCATGAATCTGGTATGCATGAACTAATCTTCTGAGCGATAATCGGGAATTCTACTATTAATCCTCGTAAATAGATTTAGCTAATTCTCGTCTAGCGCGGTCGAATAAAACTGTGATTCTTCCTTCCTCATCGGAATATTCTAGTTGTGAAATAAACCTCGCATTTGTACTTGATTGAAAAAGGACTAACTCGGCTTTAAACGAGGTGTGACCTTGTAGAAATTATCGGGCTTTTCGATAGAAACATCATTACTAGCGTAACCTCAAATAATTAATAGGCTCAAAAGAGAGTAGCCAATTAATTAAATAAACCAGTGGCTTTAAAGAAATAAATGATAATAGTTCGCTTTAAAGTCCGAAGTCCAAAAACATTAATTAATAAACTGGGCGGCTCATTTACTGAATAAGAATCGGCTCGCTCACTGATAAATAATTGGGCTTCATCAAAATAGATACTGCAAGGCTTAACTGAAAGAAGTAACTTCAGCTCAAGCTTTAAAAGAATTAAAGCCCAACTTAAAAAGTCTTCGACCCAAAACAATTAAAATAGGGGTCCAAATAATAATTAATGTGGACTGAAAAGAATTAATCTTAGTCCAATAGGCAATTTAATCGGCCCAAATGATGAATTAAACTGGCCCAACGAAATATAAATGGGATTAGAATAATAGCCCATCATAAAATATGCATCAGCCCGACTCCTTAAATTAATTCAAGCCCAAAAACACTTAAAATCTGCAGCCCACCTAAAAAGAAGGCCCAGTTCGAATTTAACATAAGGAAAAGCCCAAATCTTGGCTTGCAATACTTAAAAATGTGAGGCCCAAACTTTAAAATAATTGAAGCCCAAATAAAGAAAAGAATCAACCCATCATTTTAAACTCCAGCCCAACTAATCAAAGTGGCCCAACCAAGAGATGAAATCTCGGTTCTTTCTCTCTCATTTTCACGGCTTCTGTTCCTCAATTCCTCCACCCAAATCAGCAGCCTCTCTTCCCAAATCTCGCCAGCGCCGCTCAAGACCTCTCTCTCTCTCTCGCCCGCTCTACGCGAGCTCCGCCGCGAACGGCTCCGGCGAGAACGACGGCCAGCCGAGGACATCGCCCCTGGTCCATTTCTCTCTCTCTCCATCTACTTCCCTCTCTCAATTTCTCACCCGATCTGTCTCCCGCAGATCTGCCGTCGCCGCTCCGTACTCTGACCATTCCAGCCGCCGGCGAGGCCAGCGTTGCTCAGAACCCCGACGTCGGTCTGCTCCCTCATCTCCTCTCTCTCGATTTACCTCTCAAACTCGACTGAGAGGAGGAGCCCTAGCTTTCCCTGAGATCGAATCCTCCGCCGTTTCTGTAAGTCCGGCGACCGCTAGTTGTCGTCCCCCCCTCCAAACTTGGTGTCTCGGCCTCAAATCCGTGTTCGGGAAGAAGAGAGTGGAAGGGCGAGCCCTAATCGTCAAATACCAGGTCGCCGCTGCACCGCGTCTCCATCAGAATCTGATGGCTGGTCGCCGTGGCTCTGTAAATCCGGCAACTGACTGCCGGTTTCGCTCTCCTCCACGAATCGCCGCCATCTCCTTCGCGTTCCTCCGGCGACCAGGGTAAAGTCCGCCTTCGTTGTTCTCCGGGGTCGACGGGGTTCGATTTGTGCCACGCCACCGCCGCTGCTGCTACTGGAGGCCGGCTTCGCCGTTGCTGTCGCTGTTCCCGGCGAAGGGTGTCGCCTCGCCTACTCCTCGGCGCCGTTAAATCCCGATTCAGAGCAGGGCAATCGGCCCTATTTCTTAAGCTAAGTTCTCTAGTTTCATTCTACTATTGTATCTTGATTCATTTGCTTATGATGTGAAAGTTTAATACGAGGGGTTGTGGTTTTTCCTAATTCCGTTTATAAGCCGTGGAAATTTTGCTACTGTGCTAAATGAATAACAGCGTTGTTATATGCTCGTCAATGAGCCCTGTGTTGGATTATGAGCTAAGGTGTATTCTTTCTTTGTTTTGCATAAACTCATATGCTTGTTGTTCTAGAGTGCAGCCTGTTTGTGAAGTTTATACTTTCTATTGTACGAAATATCTAGGCTATTTGATGTAGATGAACTGTGATATGCTAGATATGGATGCAAACTGAGTTGAATATTTGGGATATCAAATTACCTTGAGTATTTTGTGTTGGTAGCTGCTGTTGTTGATAATGAATTCAATGGAGAAGAAACTCTCGATACTTGGCAGTTGGCAGCAGGAACTTCATCTCCCTTTCTGGTGCTTGGTGTATGAGAGAAGGAATGAAGTAAGTGGAAAGTTTGGTGGAGAAAAAGGGTGGTGGTGCAGGCTAGTGCGTAGGTCTCATTTTTGTTAAGTGGAGGTAGTGGTTGATAAATAATTAGATAGTGGAAGATGATTGTCTTAAGCATGATCTTCCTCCTAAAGCCAGCAAATTCGAGAGTTTTATTTTTTTACCCAAATGTACTGCGTCACTCTTGCTGCCAGTGGTGAACTTATATGCAAAGATTTCTTCTTGTACTCAGAAAAAAAAAATCAATTACTGCATTGATTGATAGTGGTGGTTGAAGTTCTAATTGTAAATAATAATAAATCTTTGTGTCTTGGTTACTCAGTGCATCTACTATTTAATCGCGTGTTTGCAATCAAATACTGGCTTCTGCTCATTATTCGTGTATAAATTAAATACATAGATTTAATTCACTTCACAAGCCATTTAATATCTAGATTAAATCCGTAGATTTAATCTGCGTGGCAGTCAGAATAATTTCTCGACTTCAAGTAGTACTAATAAAATATAACTGCTTCTGTTTTTCGATTAATAAATAACATGACTTTGCTAAGTCAGTTATAACTTGGAAATAATAATTATTGAATAGCTCAATAATCCTCGTCGCGTTTTTCTCATATGTTATAAAGCTAAAATAATAACTTCGTTCTGATAAAAAAAAAAAAAAAAAAAAAATTAGGACCATAAACTGGATTTATTTATAAAAATTGCATTTACTAGTTTTAATCATAATTAAAAGAGCGGGCTACTACATACTACCCCTCTTAACAAAAATTTCGTCCCGAAATTTGCATATCTCTGCTAAAACAGTTCGGGATATTTTTCCTTCATCTTGTCTTCAAGTTCCCGCGTAACTTCTCTTGTCTGCGATGTCTCCATAAGATTTTCACTGATGTGATTGAGGCTGATTACGCAAGTGTCCGCGTATTGCTGGCAAGGGGGTGTGGGTGTTCTCAATTGCTGAACCTCGTTATTTGTGGGGGCATTGCGTGGAGTAGTGACCTTTTTGGCCACAATTGTAACAACCGTTAGTTCCAGCCCGACAGATACCCCTATGCATCTTACCACAATTTGGGCAAGGTGAAATTCCTCTCTGACCTTGGCTATCCCCAGTTGGCTCGAGGTTAGTCTGTGCCTCGTGCCTTGGTTGAATAAACTGTTCGGCCCGTTCCTTTTCTTGCCACACTTTCTTACTAGTCTGATTGATATTGTTTTCGTTGTTGTCCCACTTGCGCTTCCCTTTGAGAGTATGTGAGGCTATTGGTAAGTCTTTTTGCGTCGAGATCAACAATGGGGCTGACTTGTCCGACGGCATTGCAGCTTCAATGTCAAGTGCCCTGTTCAGAGACTCCGTATATGAGAGTCCTCCGTGGCTCGCTAGAGTCATCCTAATTTCGTGTCGCAGACCGGCACAAAATTTCTCTGCCATCTTCTCATCTGTGTCCACTTGTTGCGGAGCAAACCTAGACAGGTTGCAGAATTCCTTGTCGTATTCAACCACAGATTTCTTTCCTTGCTTTAACTCGTAGAACTCAGCTTCTTTCTTCTTCCTATAGCTTTTCGGAATATATTTATCATATAATCCTGTCTTAAAATCTTCCCAAGTATAACTTGCCCATTGTTCAGGTGTCAGAATTTTTCGTCGTGCTTCCCACCAGAAGTCAGCCGACCCTGTTAGTTGGAAAGAGACGCAAGATAGGCGCTCCTCATCAGTACAACGTAGGAAGTTGAAAATGCATTCCATTGCACGCACCCAAATCTCAGCTTCAGCCGGTTCACTCGTTCCGTCAAACGTAGGTGGGTTCTGCCTTAAAAAGAGTTCTTCGACTCTCCTAGTTGGGGGCGGAGGGCATGGGTTATGTCCTCGAGCATCTTGTGGTTCTTCGGGTACAGCGTTACGGTTTCTGCGATTGTTATTATTTCTCGCAGGGCGTCCTCTCTTAGGTGGCATTCTGATAGCAAAGATGTGCCAATTAGTACACCCTAGCATAATCTAATACAAACCTCAAAAGAATTCTTGTAAATGTCAACTTAATATAACTTGTAAACAAGTCATGACTCCAATGACATCATTGATCATTGATGTAGTAAGCTTTAAGGGTCCTTAGCATCTCAAATCTATGAGTCATAACAATTCTTAAGCATATAATATCACATCATCTAAATTGGATACTTAAACATAAGTCATGGAGATTTATAGTGGCTATAAAATCATGAGCTTAAAAATTATTCTATATGCATCACTTATCTTGCTGCCTTCACTATAGCCACCAAAAGATACAATCTAATTTCTTCTATGTTTGCTTCTATGTTCTGTCGTAGTGGTGATCTCATAGCGTAATAGCTCTATGTTCATAGGGATTTATTCCATAGGCATACTTAATCGTACTTGCGTAAATCATTTCATTCAATAACAACATAACAAAGCTATTGACAGTTACTCACTTTGTTATTACGATAGTTCTCACTTTTTTTGTAAACATTAACTCAAAACTTGGAATAGCTTACCATTCTGCTTCGTTGAGTGTGATGCGATGAAGTGCTGAGCTTTGTCGATTGAAATCTAGACACTTTAGTGATCCATTCTAAGTTTGGCTTAAATAAACTCTTAGGCTCAGAGCAAATGAACTGCTCTGATACCACTCTGTCACGACCGGCCTTAATTAAGGATAATTAATCCGGGAAAACCATGACTGGGGAAGGGAAATTAAGAAGCGGGTTTAGAAAGGGGTGCATAAAAGAATACTCAAAGAGCTTGAATACGCGTTATATTCCTTAAAAAGGAAAAAGGCATCGTTAGGGGCTTGGCTAAAACATTATCAGAGTTTGCAACGGAAGGTGTAAACTGAAATAATCAGTGTTTACAGCGGAATGCATAACTGAGATACATGTATGAAGACATGTATCCTTTCTGAGCCTACTTTAAGTTCGACAAAAACTCTACTCAGCAACAACACTTCATCGCCCATCACAGCTCAACCTGCACAAACATAAACATCGAAAGGCTAAGTACAAGAGTACTTAGTGGGCAGTTGCCAAGCATATAACATAACATCATTAACAATTTCACAACATCGCATAAGAGGCATAAGTTTCTTTCAAATCCTTTGCTCATTAAACAATTCCAAATTCATAAATAGCATGAGCGCATTCTTCATCATCAATAATCATAAACAAGCATCGTGTCGTGGAGAAGGCCTTCCCCAACGAACACGGGCATCGCGCCGTGAGGGGGAGCCTCCCTCAGCGGTCACGGCATCGTACTATTGAGGGAGGCCTCCCCCAATAGACGCTGTAACACTGGTATACTGGCATACTGGCATCGCGCCGCTAGGGAGGCCTCCCTCAGCGGACACGGGCATCGCGCCGTGAGGAAGGCCCTCCTCAGCGGACACGGCATCGTACTGTTGAGGGAGGCCTCCCTCAACAGACGCATGCATCAAACATAAGCATAAACTTATCAGCGTAAAGCATTCAAGCGTAAATAAGCGTAAATTACATAGGGCGTAAATAATATAAACAGCATAGCGTAAATCATTTAACGTACATCATAATAAAGCTTAACTCATTTAAGCGTAATAAAGCATACCACACTTGAAGATCCAATTTGCATTTTAAAGCATAACACTTGCATAGCATTTTATTTACGCGTAAGAAATTGCCCACCTGATAGCAAAGTTTTGCTAAGGTACTCTAACTCCTTGTGTAGTTCTTATTCTTGCGCTTGACCTTAATCACGAGAATATAAAAATAAGACATTGCCTCGAGGAAAATTCTTAATTAATGAGAAAGCGTAATTGTAACTATGCATGAATCTGGTATGCATGAACTAATCTTCTGAGCGATAATCGGGAATTCTACTATTAATCCTCGTAAATAGATTTAGCTAATTCTCGTCTAGCGCGGTCGAATAAAACTGTGATTCTTCCTTCCTCATCGGAATATTCTAGTTGTGAAATAAACCTCGCATTTGTACTTGATTGAAAAAGGACTAACTCGGCTTTAAACGAGGTGTGACCTTGTAGAAATTATCGGGCTTTTCGATAGAAACATCATTACTAGCGTAACCTCAAATAATTAATAGGCTCAAAAGAGAGTAGCCAATTAATTAAATAAACCAGTGGCTTTAAAGAAATAAATGATAATAGTTCGCTTTAAAGTCCGAAGTCCAAAAACATTAATTAATAAACTGGGCGGCTCATTTACTGAATAAGAATCGGCTCGCTCACTGATAAATAATTGGGCTTCATCAAAATAGATACTGCAAGGCTTAACTGAAAGAAGTAACTTCAGCTCAAGCTTTAAAAGAATTAAAGCCCAACTTAAAAAGTCTTCGACCCAAAACAATTAAAATAGGGGTCCAAATAATAATTAATGTGGACTGAAAAGAATTAATCTTAGTCCAATAGGCAATTTAATCGGCCCAAATGATGAATTAAACTGGCCCAACGAAATATAAATGGGATTAGAATAATAGCCCATCATAAAATATGCATCAGCCCGACTCCTTAAATTAATTCAAGCCCAAAAAACACTTAAAATCTGCAGCCCACCTAAAAAGAAGGCCCAGTTCGAATTTAACATAAGGAAAAGCCCAAATCTTGGCTTGCAATACTTAAAAATGTGAGGCCCAAACTTTAAAATAATTGAAGCCCAAATAAAGAAAAGAATCAACCCATCATTTTAAACTCCAGCCCAACTAATCAAAGTGGCCCAACCAAGAGATGAAATCTCGGTTCTTTCTCTCTCATTTTCACGGCTTCTGTTCCTCAATTCCTCCACCCAAATCAGCAGCCTCTCTTCCCAAATCTCGCCAGCGCCGCTCAAGACCTCTCTCTCTCTCTCGCCCGCTCTACGCGAGCTCCGCCGCGAACGGCTCCGGCGAGAACGACGGCCAGCCGAGGACATCGCCCCTGGTCCATTTCTCTCTCTCTCCATCTACTTCCCTCTCTCAATTTCTCACCCGATCTGTCTCCCGCAGATCTGCCGTCGCCGCTCCGTACTCTGACCATTCCAGCCGCCGGCGAGGCCAGCGTTGCTCAGAACCCCGACGTCGGTCTGCTCCCTCATCTCCTCTCTCTCGATTTACCTCTCAAACTCGACTGAGAGGAGGAGCCCTAGCTTTCCCTGAGATCGAATCCTCCGCCGTTTCTGTAAGTCCGGCGACCGCTAGTTGTCGTCCCCCCCTCCAAACTTGGTGTCTCGGCCTCAAATCCGTGTTCGGGAAGAAGAGAGTGGAAGGGCGAGCCCTAATCGTCAAATACCAGGTCGCCGCTGCACCGCGTCTCCATCAGAATCTGATGGCTGGTCGCCGTGGCTCTGTAAATCCGGCAACTGACTGCCGGTTTCGCTCTCCTCCACGAATCGCCGCCATCTCCTTCGCGTTCCTCCGGCGACCAGGTAAAGTCCGCCTTCGTTGTTCTCCGGGGTCGACGGGGTTCGATTTGTGCCACGCCACCGCCGCTGCTGCTACTGGAGGCCGGCTTCGCCGTTGCTGTCGCTGTTCCCGGCGAAGGGTGTCGCCTCGCCTACTCCTCGGCGCCGTTAAATCCCGATTCAGAGCAGGGCAATCGGCCCTATTTCTTAAGCTAAGTTCTCTAGTTTCATTCTACTATTGTATCTTGATTCATTTGCTTATGATGTGAAAGTTTAATACGAGGGGTTGTGGTTTTTCCTAATTCCGTTTATAAGCCGTGGAAATTTTGCTACTGTGCTAAATGAATAACAGCGTTGTTATATGCTCGTCAATGAGCCCTGTGTTGGATTATGAGCTAAGGTGTATTCTTTCTTTGTTTTGCATAAACTCATATGCTTGTTGTTCTAGAGTGCAGCCTGTTTGTGAAGTTTATACTTTCTATTGTACGAAATATCTAGGCTATTTGATGTAGATGAACTGTGATATGCTAGATATGGATGCAAACTGAGTTGAATATTTGGGATATCAAATTACCTTGAGTATTTTGTGTTGGTAGCTGCTGTTGTTGATAATGAATTCAATGGAGAAGAAACTCTCGATACTTGGCAGTTGGCAGCAGGAACTTCATCTCCCTTTCTGGTGCTTGGTGTATGAGAGAAGGAATGAAGTAAGTGGAAAGTTTGGTGGAGAAAAAGGGTGGTGGTGCAGGCTAGTGCGTAGGTCTCATTTTTGTTAAGTGGAGGTAGTGGTTGATAAATAATTAGATAGTGGAAGATGATTGTCTTAAGCATGATCTTCCTCCTAAAGCCAGCAAATTCGAGAGTTTTATTTTTTTACCCAAATGTACTGCGTCACTCTTGCTGCCAGTGGTGAACTTATATGCAAAGATTTCTTCTTGTACTCAGAAAAAAAAATCAATTACTGCATTGATTGATAGTGGTGGTTGAAGTTCTAATTGTAAATAATAATAAATCTTTGTGTCTTGGTTACTCAGTGCATCTACTATTTAATCGCGTGTTTGCAATCAAATACTGGCTTCTGCTCATTATTCGTGTATAAATTAAATACATAGATTTAATTCACTTCACAAGCCATTTAATATCTAGATTAAATCCGTAGATTTAATCTGCGTGGCAGTCAGAATAATTTCTCGACTTCAAGTAGTACTAATAAAATATAACTGCTTCTGTTTTTCGATTAATAAATAACATGACTTTGCTAAGTCAGTTATAACTTGGAAATAATAATTATTGAATAGCTCAATAATCCTCGTCGCGTTTTTCTCATATGTTATAAAGCTAAAATAATAACTTCGTTCTGAATAAAAAAAAAAAAAAAAAAAATTAGGACCATAAACTGGATTTATTTATAAAAATTGCATTTACTAGTTTTAATCATAATTAAAAGAGCGGGCTACTACACTTTTCCTTGCCAAAAACCCTAGCATAACCGTGCACGACTGCATCCATTTCCCTTGCAAAAAAAAAACATGAAATTTGTTTAAAGAATTCGTGCACGTCTGCCTCCCTTCTATATTTCTTGAAGAAATCGTGTAAAGAACCGTGTAAAACAATCGTGCGTGCATCCCATAGCAAACAACCGTGTAAACAAATCGTGCTATCCATATTATTGTTCTAAAATTCACCATGACCGATAGTGAAACTCAATCGGAATACGAGATGGAGGAAGAACCGGCACGAGAGCAGCCTCACCGGAGTAATTCGAAGAAAAAAGAGCTATATCCGGTGTCGCCTCCGGTAAGTAACCGCAAATTGTATAATGTTAAACTTGAATTTGTGTGTCGTGTATTGTTAAATAGTGCACGATAGTTGATTATTAGGTGTTTATGTATGGAATAAGTTAGGAATTATGAAATCTGGAATTTGAAAAAAAAAATTGAACTAAGTGTGCACGATTAGTTCTTGAGGACACGGTTTGACACGGCTGGATATTTTCCGCATAAGAATAATCTGATATGGCTAAGTTAAAAGAGTATTAGAATCGTTATTATTTCTATTTGGTTTAATGACTATTTTTTTCCGCCGTAATTTAAAATTTAGTTATTTTTAAAATTTTGGTTATTACATATCAATTCAATTCTACCAAAACGTGTTCAACAAAAAAAATCTACCAAAACGTGCGTAGCAGTTTTTTGTTTCCAAGTTAAAGTTCTTTTTTTTTTCTTTTATTGTTTTTTCACTTTTTTCTTTCTTTCTTTTTAGAAATCGTGTAATTTAAATAAAAATAAAATATTCAATATGCATGTCAAATTAAAGATCATGAGATTAGCTTTAATTTGATATATAATATATATAACATAGATTTAAAATAATAAAGATTTTAAAATTTAAATTTTCAAATTAAATTGTCTTCTCTCTCATCTCTCTTATTTTAGTTCTTTTTCTTAAATGATCTATTTTCATTTGATATTTTGTTTTATTTTTCGTTATATCATTTACTTATTTCTTTTCATTTCAATATTTTTTATCTTTTGTTAAAAGATTTATCTTCTTTGTTGTGCATAACATGTTTAAGTATGATTTCATAGATATATTTGTAACTTTTTTTTGCTACGATTTCATGGAAATTTTAAGAATTTTTAGAATTTCAAAATCATAAAAAATAAATTTAAAATAAATAATTTATGATAATTTAAAATTTTAAAATAATTTTTTTAACTTTCCTCCCTACTCTCTTTAATGATTTTTTAAACCCTCCCTCCTTAATGAAATGTTTACCTTTTTTTCTACTAAATTTGTTTCTATATATGTATTTATATTTATTTTTGTGTTTTAAAAGGTAAAATAAGTAGATACCATGTTTTGTGTTTTACATATTATTTTAATTTAATAGTTTAGAATATAAGAAAGGTGAAGGAAAATATATTGGTTCATTATATAACTCTGTTTTTTAAATTATATTAATTTTAATATAACTTTATAGATGAATAATTAGTTATAGATATATTAAAAATATAATTTCAAATATAATTTTGTTATCTATGTTTGTGTATAAAAAGATTTATTTATTTATTATGACTTGTAATATTCTATAATAATAGTAATACTAATTTTACCAAATAATTTTCAATTGTTTATTAACTATAAGGGTTAAGTTCCAAATACCCCCGGCGTCCCTATCGCGCTCAGGACCCCATAGTCAGGACGAGCGCTATTTGCTACCTTAACGTGGCAAAATCGAAGCAATTTCCCCCCTGCATTTTAACATCGTTAAGTCACCGTTAAAAAAATTATTTTTTTAATTTTTAATTAAGATGGGCTCTCTCTCTCCTCGAGCATCCTTGTCGGCGAACAAGGCGGTGCAAATCCAAGCGGTGCAGAGATAACATAATAGGGTGGGGTGTTGTAGGGACGACGGCGTTGCTTGGAGTACAGGCGGCGACGACTGAAACAGAGCGAGGCGGCGGCGTTTTGGCCGTTGCCAGGAAGAGAGAAGCGGCGCCAGAGGCACCGTCGATCTGTGAGCAAGCCACCAAAGCTCGACGGCGGCGGCTGTGCCATCGTTCTGTCTGGAGCAGGGGAAGGAGTCAATTTGTGAGAAAGGCCGAGGGAGTCAGAGGCGGTGCGCGTCGCCGTCGAAGGAACAATGAGGGAGAGGCAGATGGATGGTCGGCCGGAGGGTTCTTGCTGGGAGGGAAGTCGTGGTGGCGGAGCTCGGGTGAGAGAGATTTGCTGAGTTCGCAGTGGGGAGGGGAGATGCCAACGGTGTACCACGGCGGAGGGGCGGTGTTCTCTCGCCGGGAAATAATGCTCGATGGGGGGGGAGGGAGAGATAGAGAGAGAGAGAGTAATTAAAAATTAAAAAAAAAATTAACGGTGACTTAACGGTGTTAAAACGCAGGGGGTATTTTGTTCGATTTTGCCACGTTGAGGTAGCAAACAACGCTCGTCCTGACTATGAGGTCCTGAGCGCGATAGGGACGTCATCGATAAGGAGTATTTGGTACTTAACCCTAACTATAATTATCATTACATTTTATAGGGTTAAGTATCAAATAAGCCCCTATCATAGTGACCCTTTTCACGTTTGGCTCCCTATAGTCGAAGTTGGTCCAATTAAACCCTCATACTACCTAAAATCGAACAATTGGGCCCTCTGCCCTAACGGCAACTTAATAGCCATTAACTATTTTCAATTTAATTTTTTTTTATTTTGCTGGTGTGCTGCGTAGGCTGCACTTCGCCAAGCTGGTCGGAAACTCGCCGGAAAATCTTCCACAGCCTCTGCCCCTCCATTTCATTTCCCTCTTCCTCTCTCCCGCACTACGTCTTCTCCCTCATCCACCGCTCCTCCTCCCCCACCTCCGCCTCTCTCATCGACGCCGCAGCCCGCCGCCGCATCCCCCTCTTTCACCTCCCCCACCTCGTCCAATCCCTAGCAGGTTTTGCGGCTCCTTGGCGTTCGTCTGGGAGTCGACGACGATTGGGGGCTGGGTTTGCTCCGGCAAATCTTGGCAGCCCAACCGCTGTGAACAATTCCCAACAGAGTTTCCGTTGCTGGGGTTGCTATGAGGCGGCGCAAAGTTCTGAATCGCAGCGTGGGCGGCGCGATTTTAGACGTGGGCTTGTCATTTTTCAGACGGGGAGATGGCTGCGATTTTAATCGCGCCTCCTCCTCCTTTCGTGTTTGTCCGGCGGCGAGTTTAGAAGGTGGTCGACGATAGGCAAACGAAGGCTGTGCAGGCAGCAGCGCCGCTCGGTGACGGCGCGAAACCCTAGGCGGTGATTGCTTTGGCTTCATCTGGTGTGTTTCCGGCCAGTTGGCTTAATCCGGTCAAAACCCATGGTGCGTTTCCGGCGAAAAATTAATTGTGCTAAAATAAAAAAATAAAAAATAAAATAGTTAATGGCTGTTATGTTGCCGTTAGGGCAGAGGGCCCAATTGTTCGATTTTAGGTAGTATGAGGGTTTAATTGGACCAACTTCGACTATAGGGAGCCAAACGTGAAAAGGGCCACTATGATAGGGGCTTATTTGATACTTAACCCCATTTTATATAAAGTCGAAACTTTACATTTTCAAATTTGAATTTTCATTGAGTAAATGATGTTGATTATTTTATTTTTAAAACATAGGAGTAGTATTTAACATTTGCTTATATTTTATTCTCTTTAATATTTATATTTATTAATTAATTTTATTTATATATGTCATTTAATTTTGATGCTTGCCGTGCATAGCACGGACGGGCGTACTAATATATCATATATAGAGATACATTATTGCTTATAGGGTTTTAGATTATTTGCATTTATAACTTTTCAGATTATTTGCAGATATATATAGTATGTATTTCTTTCTTGAAGACACATCAGCTTATGTTGGCCGAATATTATGATGGTGGAAGAGTTAGTAGTTAGTAGTATAATCTCTCACTGTAACTTCAAAGTTGGGACTTGCCCAGATCTGCAGTGTTTCGTCTCTGTCCCAAAGTAGAATTCGAACATGAAGGTCAAGTTGGTCTCCATATAAAATATAAATCCTCTTGTTCTTCTACTATCTTTTTAGCTGACACTACCGCTGATTCACAGCAATATTCCAAAGTAATTGATTTCAGCGTTGCTATTTCTCCAACTGCGAAGACGAAGCTCGTGGAGAACTGGAAAGTGGGAGCTCTCTGCCATCGTCCAACTTTTTTGACGGTAACACCTATCCAATAATAGTAGCTTGAGGCTCTGGAATTGGCCCTCAATGGTGTCCCACTTGCCTGTTTTGAAGATACCACCATATAATAATAACATCTGAAGAAGGGGCAACCACACTATCTTTTGCAGTATCTCTACCAAATACAGATTACAAGAGCCATAGAGGAAACTAATCATCTGCAAATACTCTTCATATTCATCATAGAAGATAGCTCAAACAATTTGCTATCTCCATTTGTTTCAATTCACTCAAACAGTTTGCTATCTCCATTCACCACTTTCTGATTTCATCCCCCAAACATACCACGTCAAATCTCCATTACTAATCAACACTAATACGAACCTCCCCGTTGACAGATAATACTCCCTCCGTCCCTGAAATAAGTTCCTATTTTTCCTTTTTGGGACGTCCCCAAATAAGTTTCTCTTTCTTTCTTTTCATTTTTGGACAACTACCCCACCACTAATAATACTTTATTTATTCTTACTTTTTACTCTTTCATCACTCTCAATACTACTTATAACACTTTTTTTCACTTTTTCACCACTCTCCATACTAATTATAACATATTTTTCTCCACTATCAATACACTTTACCACTTTTTCTTAAAACTCGTGCCGTCCACAAAGGGGAACTTATTTTGGGGACGGAGTACAAGAAAAAGAAGGGATTATACTCTTTGTAAGGATCTCGGTCTCAATATCCATTGTCAAAACGATGTAACCAACGGAGAATTAGACAAAACATTCAACACTTGAACGTCGATTCTGGAAATAAACGAAGTTTAGGCGCAAATAATGGCATTTACTCCCATTTTCGGGTGAGTTTGTGTATAGGAAAAATTGGCACGGCGTGAGTGAGGGAGAATATATACAAACAACACAAATGAAATGAGACAAAAAGTCTGGGGATCGTCTACTGTTAAATGGGCCATGTTTAGGGTTTTAGGTTTATTTTCGGTTTTGGCGGGAAACTGCTGGCATATATTTGGGCCCACCGCGTGTAATTCTTTTACTCCGCCGCCGCGCTTTACACCGGAAATAGAGAAGCTCAAATGCCTCGTAAGAAACCAGTCTTCCGCAAGCCGCCGCCGCGCCGCTGCTGCACCGACGGCAGCGTTTCGGATCCTCATTCGAACATTCTTAGTAGAGAATCGGTAAGCACTCTCCCTCATATTTTCCCTTGTTTGATAATAATATGCACATGCATGTCTTTCAAAATTAGGTTACACCTCAAATTCCGTATGCATATATGTTTCATAACAAAATATATTGTCTTTGAAATATAGATGAGAGATTAATATAAAAAGACATTGATAAAACACATATACAAATTATAGAATTGGTTAGTCGATTGATTAGTAGATTGATGATGCTGTTCCACAACAAAAATTTGCAGATAAACATAGAGTCCTTCCCCACAGACCTATTGTTCGAAATCCTCCTCCGTTTGCCGGCCGATCATCTCTACGAGAGAGCGAGGCTCGTGTGCCGGCGGTGGTACCACATTATCCATTCTCATGCCTTCATCAACGCGCAGATGCACGGTGCTACCTATGGACTCCTCCTATCACCCCTAAACTGGAGTAATACTCTGCCACTTTATGTAACAGCCGATGCAGACGGTGGAATCCACACATCTGACCTAAATCACATCTCCAAATTGGAAGTTCTTGCAACCAGCTGCAACGGTTTGGCTCTGGAGTTTGATTTCAAAGATCGCCTCCTTCGCCTCGTGAATCCAGCAAAGAAGCAGTCACTCCTCCTCCCACGATTGACTAGAGGCGCAACCTATGCCTGGCCCACGTATGGTTTTGCATACTCTGCAGCTTCCTTGGCGTATAAAGTGATTGCACGGTACACTGTTTGCCACTCGCCACAACGCCTACAAACTGACTATGGTCTTGACGTGCTCACTGTTGGAGTCAATGAGTCCTGGAGGCACGTCGAGGTTCCCCACCATCTCAGCCCATTTTTCTTCAACGAGGCTCCCTTGACTACTGAAGGTTTCATGCATTGGGGAAGGGGGAGATACTGCGTGACGCTGGATGTGGAGACGGAGATCATTACACTGAGTGAAGCCCCTTATCAGTACGATGAAAGTGCCTATAATTATCTGTCAACTGGGAGGTGTCTGTCTCTCCTGGTTGCTTGTGGGTATCTGTCGTGGGAGGTTTGGGAGTTGAAGGCAGAGACGGGCGAGTGGCGGAAGGCGCTGCCCAACGTCGACTTGGGAGCTGAGGAATGGAGGATTCAACAGTTGGCTCCTAAAGATGCTCCTCAAGTTCTTGTGCCACTTGGTTGGGTTAAATATCCACAGGTTTTGGCGTTTCGTTTTGGTACCTATTTTTCTGGGAAGCAATGGCGGCCTCGTTGCATTTTCTACAATCTTGATACGCATCAACTCCACTCCATAGAGCTACCAGAATCCTATACTAGTGGTTATTATGAAGCTTTTCCGCATAAGAATAATCTGATATGGCTAAGTTAAAAGAGTATTAGAATCGTTATTGTTTCTATTTGGTTTAGTTAAAAGAGCTTATATATCATATATAGAGATACATTATTGTTTATAGCTTTTCAGATTATTTGCAGATATAGTATGTATTTCTTTATTCAAGACACATCAGCTTATGTTGGCCGAATATTATGATAGTATTGAAGGATGATATAAGATGGAATTTTTATGATCACTTTAATTTGAATGGACAGACGGTGACCTCACGGCCAATAGCAAGTCAACGCATATTCTCTGAGAATATTTTGAATGAAATAAAGTAATACTACAAGCTTAGAAGTGAGATAATTAATTAATTTTCCAATAACTCATGTACCCAACAACATTATCAAACGAGCTAGCCAAAAATTGACTTAGATCAAAGAAGAGTGTAAACAACCAATCAAAACCTATGTTTCATACAAGTGTAGACTCTATGTCTACATATATAATATGTATAATGAAAAGGGTTAGACGTTGCAATGCACCACAGTCCATGTTTGGTTGGGTACTTTTGGAGGTTGAACAATTGGATTTCTTTCGAATAGATCGGGTAAAATGTACTTTTATTTACTTTATGGTCGTTAGTTCAAGTAGGCCAAACTGAAGTCTTCAAGTAAAGAACTCTCCTAGCTGCACATTCATCGTATAGAATAGTATGCCACATTGTCCTTTCCTGTTGACGGTGAGTGAATCCAAGTATAGTGTTGAACAAGTAGGTGTAACCGTTGAGTTTTATGGCGGCGAACTTAATGGAGTCAGTTATAGTGATCCTGCTACTGTGAAAAAATATGCTAAACGTGTGGGTGACATTTGCGAATTAGACCGTGCTACTTTGAAATCCGATGGTTTTTTTCGTAGGTCCACTTGCAGAGTATCCCGACTAACCGATGGATTGAGGGAACTTTCCGAGAGGTTCAGTGTTCAATTAATTGAATTCATTACTACTTGTTGTTTAGTTTGGGTAATGAACTACACTTATTTGGGATAGTCCAATCACTCAGTTTATTACATCAATATATTTCATAGTATAAATTTTATTTTGGGGTAATGGCCTGTAAATTCCCAAACTTTACTCACTTTCTCATTTTGCACCCATACTTTAAATTTAGCCTATAAATTTCTTAATTTTGTTAGTTTTCTGATTTTGCACCCAACACTGAATTACTCCCATTTTCTCTCTCTCAAAAATTTCTCGATCTCCTCTTCAATTTCCTTTCTCTCGAAACTCTCTTGACATGGAGAAAAGATATTCTGGTTTGGGTAATTCATCGACAAATTCATGGAGAATAGATTTCTTCCCCCCACGTGTACTAATTTCAATTAGTTTCAATTAATTTAGAACTAATTTCAATCATATATGCTCGTGTACTAATTAGTTTCAACTAGTTTGAATTAGTTAATTTCTAATTAGTTTAGAACTGATTTCATTTAAGCATATATGCTTGTGTACTTATATTGCTCGAGCATATATAGTCTAGTTATTTGTCAAGAAATCATAGTTTATTGAGAAATTGGGGGGAACCAGAGATTTTTTAGAGATGAGCAATGAGGGAAGAAATTAGGGTTAAACATAAATGAGGAAATACTAAATAATTAACATGGCTGATTATCTATACAAAAGGAGGTCGTTCAATTATTTCTGAGACACGTGTGTGTGCCACGTCAAAAATAATATTGCCACGTCAAATGTGGTTTGGAAGTAATTTAATATCGGGTGCAAAATCAGAAAACTAACAAAGTTAAGGAATTTATAGGCTGAATAGCCTGAATTTAAAGTATGGGTGCAAAACGAGAAAGTGGGTCAAGTTTGAGATTTACAGGCAATTACCCCTTTTATTTATTAAAAATATATTTTTAAAATAATAAATATAAGCATGGAACATAATGAAATATATAAAATTATGGGACGCTGAATCTCAACTCGGAGAATAGGCCGGGCTATATTTATTTAATTAGATAATTAGAATGGGCCATGTTTTGGGGTCGTTTTAGGTTTATTTCAGCACACATAATTCATTTACTCCGCCGCGGCGTTCTACAGAGTTCACCGGAAATAGAAAAGCTAAAATGCCTCGTAAGAAACCAGTCTTCCGCAAGCCGCCGCCTCCGCGCCGCTGCTGCAGCGTTTCGGATCCTCATTCCGACATTCTTAGTAGAAAATCGGTAAGCACTCCCTCATATTTTCCCTTGTTTGATATGCACATGCCTCTCTTTCAAAATTAGGTTACACCTCAAATTCCATATGCATATATGTTTCATAACAAAAAATATTTCTTTGAAATTTAGGTAAGAGTATAATATAAAGAAGCATTGATATGCATGCATATCGCTGTCTTATTCTCAGCACGCATTTAAGTTTTGGGCTGATAAAACACTTGTATATATACAAAACAAAAATTTGTAGAGAACACATGTTTCTGACAATATATATATATATGACATATCTGTATTCAATAAAAGCAGATGATATACAATAGAAGTCGGGCTTATTATTTCCGGAGGTGTAAAAAGGAGAGGCCAACAAATATAGAGTCCCTCCCCACTGACCTATTGTTCGAAATCCTCCTCCGTTTTCCGGCCGATCATCTCTACGAGAGAGCGAGGCTCGTGTGCCGGCGGTGGTGCTTCATTATCCATTCTCATGCCTTCATCAACGCGCAGATGCACGGTGCTACCTATGGACTCCTCCTATCACCCGTAATGTAGTAGCCCGCTATTTTATTTTATGATTAAGATTAGTAAATGCGATATTTAAATTATTGCATCCTCAGTTATTTTTAATCCAGTGATTAATTTCCTGTTAAGTTAGCCTAGATATTTGAATTTAATGCAATTGCATGTTATGATCGCAATCGAATTATTGAGCCAGTCAATAATTTATAATTTTAGATTTATAACTGACTTAGTAAAGTCAAGTTATTTTTTTTTTTTTACTTGCAATAGAAATATCATTTCTATGTATTTACCTTTATCACTCGAGTCGTGGATTTATTTCAGCTTGTGAAGTGAATTAAATCTACAGATTTAATTTAGATTTATTCTACAAGTCACGATGTTAATGGATGAGAAGTCAACAATCAAAATATGAGAATTTTTAGAGTATTTTGTATTTTTAGCAAGACCCGAGATTAATAACATATATAGATTTACCAACAGAGAATGATTTATTTTATTCATCACATCACAACTTTACAACTTATTATTCACTACATCCCTATTTCCTACCTACTACATCAAGAAAACAAACCAAACTTCCTACCTACTACATCAAGAAAAGAAAAGGGAAGGCATGCGTGTGGGAACAAAATCAGCCATTTTAGTAGACTACTCAAGTATAGCCATTAATGCACTCCTTCAAATAAACATATCAGCCAACAACACTTTTCATTCATTCCCTTAGACACCAGATTTGAGAGAGAGTAAGATGATTTCTGCTGCCAAACCTTGAGAGGTAAGTCTTGATTCGAATTTCCTCCATTCCTCTTTAGTACCTCCTGAAATTGTCAAGAAACAATATTTGCTGTTTCAGCTTTCATCTCATTGAATCCAATCAACAACATCAGCTACCAACACAAAACAATTGCAAGGTATCTATACTAAGCTCCTTTATTTCGAATCCAGTTTGCATATCATCCAACAAGTATGTTATTTTCTAAAGAATTCAGAATAAGCATAAATAACATAATCATTTTTCCCATATAGAAACAACAGACTTCACTAACACAAGATTATAGAAAAACAAGAGCTCACTAGACTCATGAACAATAGCTTTAGAAATCTCTTTCCCTTCCACGAGAATCATGAAATCCCTAAGGTGTGAAGATGATTCATATTGCATAATAACCATAGCGTTTAAATTGACTTAGCATTTTTGGGGAAAGGGGAGAGGTACTTTGCTGTACCTGTTTCTGTAAACCGGGAGAGGGGTGACTTCCTGTTCCGTCAAACCGAGGGGAAGCAACGATGGTGAAGCTTTTACTGTCTCGCCCGAAGTCGAGTAAGGCAGCGGCCTTTCGCGATAACAGGTCGACGATGACTCTCACCGAATCACAGAGCGGCGACGCCTTGTGGAAAGAGAAGCTAGGGCTCAATTCTTTTGAGTTTGTGTATTTCTGAAATTGCGGAATTGAGAGGAGAAACGATGGTGCGTCGGCCTCACCATAGCTCGGAAGAACAACAGCGGTGATTCGTGGTGCCTTCACCCAGCACTGACAGCGATGGAAGGAGCCGACCTCGTCGGACCTCAGAACGGCGTCAGAAGCGGCCCCGCTCGCCGGTTACTCGGTGACGGCGGTGGAGGCGATTTCTGATTTGGGAAATTAGGGCTCACCTTCTTTCTACCTCGCATCTGTGAAGTGAGAGGAGAGACGCCAGTTTTCAGGAGACGGCACAAGCCGAAGAACGGCGTCGACTCCGCCGGAATATCTGAAGCGTGATCGAGCCCGGGAAGTGGCGGCGATGTCGCCTGAGCCGAAGGAACCTAGGGCTCGATTGGGTTGCTTCGTCGAGACTGAGGAAGGTGAAGACGGCGAGAGAAGAGGACGGACGATGGGTCGGACTTCAGAAGGCGGCGATGTCGCCGGATTTTCAGAGCCGAGGTGACGGCGGCGACTCCAGAAAAGAGCTAGGGCTCAATTTGTAAAATGTGAAGGGGAAATCGCAGAGGAGAAACAGAGAGAGAGGGGTGGAGTCAGGGGCGAAAGCAGAGCCGACGAAGGCAGGCGACGACTCGCCGGAGAAGGTCACCCGCGGCGGTAGTTTTCAGGTGAGAGGAGAAGGCTGCGTGTGCAGCCGTGAATGTGAGAAGAGAGATGGGAGATGGGTTGTTAGATTGGACCTAAGAGTTATTTGAGGAGTGGGCCGAAATTATGGTAATTTGGGCTTCTTTGTTTTTGGGCTAAGGAATTCTTATATGGATTAGCAATGGGCTAGCATTATTTAATTATTTGGGCCCAGACTGATGGGCTGAAAATGCTAGACTTCTTTTAATAATTTGGACTGCTTTAACTATTGAGCCCAAGTAGAGATTAATTATAGATTTGTTAATCGATGAATTAGACTCAATTATTTTTAATTACTGATAAATTGAGACGATGTTATTAATTAGTAAGCGGGCTAGAATATCCTAAGAAGGGTGGATTAATTAAGATTAATAATCCGATATCATAAGACGAGCTTTAATCCAATAGTTAGATTATTAATTAAAGGAATATGAGTCATGCATATTTATTTTACGCATTCTCATTTATTTGAGAATTTTCATCGAGTTAAGGTTTGACCTTATGTTCTCGCATTAAAGGTTAAGCGCAAGAGTAAGAACTAGTCAAGGGGTTACTGAACTGTAGCAAAGCTTTGCTATCAGGTGGGCATTACTTTCATATATATCAAATGAGTTTAAATGTTACGTTCAAGCAAGTTATTTCATGATAAAATCTTTGAGTTAAAGTTATTTCAAGTATTGTCTTGCCATAAAATGTTTAAATTTTAGTATGATATCTATCTGCTTTGGCTTTGCCAATGATGCAATCGAATTCGGGTCCTGAGCAGTTGATAGTTATCCTGCCAGGACTAGTGTACACCAGTGACCGTGAGTCATCTAGCGGGTTGGCCGGTCAAGTGTCCGTGAGAGGTGGCCACCTCTCCGGCACAAAGTTCCAGATATGATAGATTACAAGAGAACTTAGTCTGCAGACGAACTTTAAGAATCACAAATGAATTTAGTAAGCTTGGACCTTTTAGCCAAAACTCCCTTGCTGTACTGTTTATGATGGCATGACAATTTATAGTTTTTACGCAATGATGTGTATATTTAGGCATACGTGCCCACTGAGTACTTTTGTACTCAGCCCTGCATATATTTCTAAATGTGCAGGTTGAGCAATGGCTGATGAAGATGAAGTGATGAGCGGAGCTTTTGTCATGAGTTTAAAATGGACTCTTGGATACATGTCTTCATACATGTAATCAGATTATGTTATTCCGCTGCATACTCTCAAGTAATATGTCTTTAAGCTAAGTCGGGTTCATCCGAACTCACGAGTTAATCGAGTCCTTGTGACTAAACAACAGTTATCTTATGATTGTCCCTCCTTAACAATGATTTGATTTCGAGCCTTCATTATTTATTCACCCCCTTTCTATCCCCGCTTCTAATCTCCCTCCCTTAGTCACGGTTTCCCCGATTTAATTATCCTTAATTAGGTTCGGTCGTGACAGAATGGTATCAGAGCAGATCGTTTGCTCTGAATCCAAGAGTTACCCAATTAGCCCTAGATTAGATATTAGTATAAAAGTGTCAGTCGACAAAAGCTCAGCACTTCATCACATCGTCATGCTCAGCAAGAAAGAAGGTGGTAATGATTTTAAAACATTGAGAAGTTCACGTTTTATATGAATGTACTGATGCTTACATTCAAGTTTTATGCTTTATTGATTGATTAGATATCTCAATGAACTTAGATGCGTTAAGAATGCATGATCACTGTTACAAGAAGAACAATACAAACTAGAAACTCAATTATCTTTCACTATAGCAATGGTGAAGAGCTAAGAAAGAGGAAGAGAATCCAATGAAAGCAGTGCAAGCGGAGTGCCACGCACGAATCACTGAAGCAGGCATAGTTCTTCATTCAGGTTGTTCACACGAGACGGAGCACCTAATCGACTATTGCCTTATTCAATGATAGTTTAAGTATGATATTGCTTATAGCGATGAGTATGACTTATGTAACCAATTAGCTAATCCCTAATAAGTTGAGACTCCCTTCTAGCCTCGATTATCACTAGCTATGACTTGAGGATAACTTTCATGATTCATCAATGAACTTCATAATTAGACTTACCAGGGGTCAAAATGCTTTGTATATGATGTTAATAATTCGATTAAAGCTATCAGCTTATAGTTTCAGGTATTCGGAACCATTCTGCTTACAGTACCTATCATATTAGATGAGGACATGACTGAGAATCCCTATTGATTACGATCACCTACTACGAATTGGAAAGACGAGATGTGATATGGGTACTGACAATTACCGACCATTATGATTGATCATAAAAGTTTACGCAAGTGGGTAAGACGAGGGAAGTTCTCGAAGATAGTTCAGAGTTTAATAATAGCTAGAAGCGCCGACAGTGGATCAATGCTGAGACAAATGAATTAAGATTCTAATGAGACCCTAAGGATATACTCAAGATAAGTATACATACCTTAACCTATCGAGGACATCGCCTCAGTTAGAACGTCTTGGATTAGGTATTTAGCCTGGTAGCCGGAATAAGAGCATTGACTAAGGTCATTCCATGACTTAGCATTACATATGGTGACACATACCCTATAAAGCTGCTCAGATGAGCAAAGGCTATTTCCTTATTGAATGTGTGATGATTCAGAAGGTCTTTTGCGATAACACGGAAGAGTACTTCAAATTATATGGTTGCATTTCAAGCACTATGTGAAGAAAACACTAAGTACTAGGAGTACTACATAAAGATCATGTAGAGGAAGATTGTTGAGTAAGGTCGAGCCTACCTTATTTCGCCTATAGAAGATGTTTAAGGATTGCATTAAACTAGGAGACAGACTCCAAGTTTGAGAAGCTCTAGAATATTCTCAAGGACATGTTCAAGATGTTAAGAAGAAAGTGGTGATTTTAGACCAAATATACCTTTTGCAGCCAATGAACAAGAGTTGCCAAGTTCGGAAAAGTATTTCCGAGTGACTGAGAAGTAGTTGTGTCGGACCTGGCCAGTCCACATGACCAAAATCTCAGTAGTCGTCATATATGGGTCTCTAAACCTATATATTTAAACTTTCATCTGAAAAGCCAAGCGGGTTCAAATTATTAGGTCATTTCGTTTCGACCTTTTAGTCAATTCATTTCTACCCTAAGGTCATTCCTTTTCAATTGTTTGACAAAATTGTTGAAACACTTTGCCAAATTGTCTTTTGTGATTTAAATCATTGTGGTTTATTAGTTGTTAGTAGATTTCCGGTGACCTAAAGACAAACAAGTATTCACCAGATTAAATCCATCTAGCACGTATGCCTCGACCGAAGGGTCAAGCACGTGATCCAACTAGACCATCTCTTATGGATTTAGTAGAACGTTATTTGTGTTTTTCAGAAATATTGATTGTTCTGATGCTTTTTATGCCCTTATGCTGGCTTAGTTGTTTGACTAGTACTAGTACTGAAACGCTGGTTCACAGGGCGTAATGTGACTAAGTTCTTTTGTGATAACTGCTAGACAACCAGCCCACCACGTGTAGTACTTGGATAGATGAGTAGATCTATATCCAAATGTTAATGAAATAGTCTTTATTGATGTAAATTTCCTATGTCTATTCAGCAACCTATTTGGTGTTTTGCGGCAAGTCACTTCTGCCAAGTGTTACTTATATACTTGCATGAGAAAGAGTCCGAACAAGATTTGAAAATCAAGAAACAAATTACAGAAGTGATGATATGCATCTGTATGTTTTATAATGCGTTAATGACTATATGTCAACTCATCAGTATGCCACCAAATGAGGGTGTCCGAGAGGAAAAAAAAAAAAAAAAAAATTCCCCAAGATAATGGAAAAGGCCCAGTACCGGGGCCAGAACAAGCCCCACTAGCCATACAACAAAAATGTAGAATATAATAACTATTTCTACGAGAAAATCCACTTGTCTTCGATAAGATAGGAGATCCTACGAAGGCTGAGAAGCTAGTGAGCGCATCTTCAATTTCTTACACAGGAACGTCTCGCGTATCCTTTCAACTGACTTATGGTGGGAAGCAAGGAGGAAGACAATGACAATTGAGTAGTTAGGAATTTTAAGGTGGGAATAGTTTAAGACTGTAATATATGACAAGTATACACCCAAAAGCTATCGCAAAAAGAAAGAAATGGAATTTAACAATCCGAAGCAAAGAAGAACAACAATTACTCCATACGGCATGATGTTCTGCAATACGTCAAGATATGCGCTAGAGCAAGTAGACACATATGGAAAGATGGTTAAAAGAATTCTGTGTTGGACTGAGGCAAGAGATTAGAATGGCTTGGGCAAGCCATGGTGGATCGTCTTACGTGGAGTCGCTTAGCAAAGCGTTATGCATTGAGGCAGCAATGCTGGGAGTGTCACAGCCCACTATCCCAATGACGGGTTAACCGGGGTTATGACTTGGATGAACAATAAGAAATGGAAATTTAAAAAGGGATTTACCAAATAACCAACATTAATAACAACAAACTAGTGGTATATATATATAACCACTAGTTTGTTGTTATTAATGTTGGTTATTTAATAAATCCCTTTTAATTTCCATTTCTTATTGTTCACCCAAGTCATAACCCCGGTTAACCCGTCATTGGGATAGTGGGCTGTGACAGAGTGGTATCAGAGCAGTTCGTTTGCTCTGGCCCTAGAAACCATTTTCTAAAAAGTCATGTCTAGATTGATTCACTTGACATATGTGGGATCATACGACACCGCTCAACACTCCATTGCATCGTGCTCAATCAAGGAAAAAGGTAACTACAGTTACAATGTTTTAAAGATGTTATTATTCTAAACTGTTTCATGAAAATGTTTATGTAAAGAGCATGCTATGATGAAATGTTGAATGTTTTGCCTTTCATGGCATATCATTGCAGTTATGATGTTATGATAAGAGAAGAATGATAGAGAATTGACACATGCTTTCCCCAGAAAACATAGATTGCTATAAGTTGCATGATCACTATTCTAAAAGAACATAGACTGTTGGATTAGTAGGATATCTCTACAATCTAGATTCTTAAAGTGATGATGTAGAAGAATGAAAGAGAACTTAGAGCATTTCAACTCCCACAAGAAAACAATGGTTCTTTTGAACTACAAAGAGGAATGAAAAGACATGTACGCGTTGAAGGAAAAATACGGGATGATGATACAAGACGAATTCAAGGTAAACGCTGCATCAAGGGTTTGAGCATAGTCTCTACGTTCAAATGTTCACACGCGATGGAACACCGAATCGACTTTTAGTACACGATAGATTTTAAGAACAGTATGCTTTGCCTATATATATGTATATATTTGTGTACATGTTATAGCGGGGGTTTGGGTTCAATAGGACATAGAACTTTAAATTAAGCTTTTGGTTTGCCAGTACGAACTTGAGTTTTATTATTATGAATAGTTGTCCACGGCTTTCTAAGTTCGGGATGATGTCTCCCGTGTGACTGGAAGGTGATGATGTTGGACCTAGCCAGTCCACATGATCCAAATATCAGTAGACGTATTTTGGGTTGAAAACCCATGTGTTTCAACTTTCGGTTGAAAAGCCAGATGAGTTTTTACTCTAGATCATTTTGTTCGACCTAGTAGTTACTCCTTTCTACCATCTGGTTATTCGTTTGAATTTCTCAACAAATTTTTCTGCACCACTTTGTTTTGATATCGTTCAAGAATTGAGCCTTACAATTGTTGAGTTGTCCTAGTACCCTCTTGTGATCAATAAGGATTTAGATGTTTTGTTATGATGCTTTCATGATTAAATCAAGAGGAATATGTTATGAATTGAGGTAAGGAATATACTGAGGATCTTTTATTTTTGAAGCACAGAATGCCTCCCAGAAGAGCCCCAAGAAACAATGTGGGAACCGCAAACGAACCCCCACGAAGGGTTGAGGAACTTTTTCTTAAACAGAGCCCGCCAACATTCAACGGGACCGGCAACCCGACTGATGCCGAAATCTGGATTAGAGCAATGGAAAGGATTTTCGACTTTCTTTACTGTTCTGACCAAGAGAGACTCTCTTGTGTTGCATTCCAACTAACTGGGTCGGCAGATTTTTGGTGGGAAACCAAGAAGAGGGCAATGACCCTCGAACAATTGGAAAACCTGACTTGGGAAGACTTCAAGACGGAAATCTACGATAAATACATTCCCAAGAGCTACAGAAAGAAGAAAGAGACGGAGTTTTTCAATCTGAAACAAAACAAGATGTCCGTGACGGAATACGATCGCGCTTTCTGCGACATGTCTCGCTATGCCCCTCATCTGATCGACACTGATGAAAAGATGGCCGAGAAGTTTCGTTCAGGCCTTAGGCATGAGATCAAGATGGCGCTTGCTGGTCATGGTAATCTCACCCACTCTGAGGCACTTAGCAGAGCCCTGGATGTTGAAGCAGCCATGCCTGAAGACCGCCCAACCCAAACTCAAGCTTCGGGAAACAACGATCGTGGGAAGAGAAAATGGGATGGCAACAACAACAATAATAGGGGTTACTACAACAACCAAGATAACAAGAGGCCATGGCAAGGAAACATGATGCCACAAGGGCAATGGCAAGGACGACCAGTCAATCCAGGATCAGCTGGAAACAATCAGGGCCAGCTCAGGGCACCTTTGTGTCCCAAATGCTCCAAGTCACATCACGGCATATGCTTGGCTGGCAGCAATACCTGCTTTAAGTGTGGCCAGAAGGGCCATTTTGCCAAAGACTGCCAAGGAAAACCTCAAGGAGGAATGAGAGGGCCGAATCAGCCGAGCCAAGTACAACCACTCAGAGCTATCCAAGGCCAACAGTTACTCTACCCACCACCACAGCAGCAGTATCGACCTGCGGCACGTCCACCGCAAATTCCACAGGCAAGAGCCTATGCCTTGCACAAGAATAAGCAAGGAAACAACCAAGGGAATTTGGCAGGTATGGGCACATTACTTGACACACCTGTTATACTTCTGTTCGACACGGGTGCCTCGCATTCTTTTATTGCAAGTGTATGTGTAAAAACTTTAAAGCTCCAACCTGAAAAGACTAATCAGGACTTGAGAATTTCTTCACCAATAGGAGGAATAGCAGTAGTAACACATGCTTGCTCGAACCTAGAACTGACCATAGGATCGTTTAAGGTTATAGCAAACAACTTGCATGTTATATCGATGGAGGACGTTGATATAATCCTGGGAATGGACTGGCTAGCGGAGAACTATGCCACGATATTGTGCCAAGAGCGGAAAATCGGTTTCAACTTTCCAGGAAGGGACGCTTTGAGTTTCCACGGAATATGCAGGAGGAACAGAGTGCCGACTATTTCAGCTTTACAGGCAAGGAAGATGATGAACAAGAAAGACTGCCAAGCCTTCCTCGTATACCTGAACGGGGGAATTGAGACCGAAAAGACAATGGAAGATGTAGAGATCGTGCGGGATTTTCAAGATGTTTTCCCAGAAAATTTGCCAGGATTACCACCTGACAGACAAGTAGAATTCACCATCGATCTAGAGCCAGGAGCGGCGCCGGTATCAAAAGCACCGTACAGAATGGGCCCGAAGGAATTGGAAGAGTTGAAAATCCAGTTACAAGAGTTACTGGACCTAGGCTTCATCAGGCCTAGTGTGTCCCCATGGGGAGCGCCGGTGCTGTTTGTCAAGAAGAAAGATGGAACCTTGAGATTGTGCATCGATTATCGAGAGCTGAACAAGCTAACGCTTAAGAACAAGTATCCATTGCCCAGAATTGATGATTTATTCGACCAACTCAAGGGCGCGGGTGTTTTTCTCCAAAATCGATTTGAAGTCTGGGTATCATCAGTTAAAGGTTAGACATGAAGATATACCCAAAACGGCTTTCCGAACAAGATATGGTCACTACGAGTTCGTAGTTGTACCGTTCGGACTAACAAATGCACCAGCTGTGTTCATGGACCTCATGAACAGAGTATTTCATCCTTATTTGGATAAATTCGTCTTGGTGTTTATTGATGATATCCTCATTTACTCCAAGAATGAAGAAGAACACAAGGAACATCTGAAAACTGTTTTGCAAACTCTTAGGGATGAACGCCTTTATGCCAAATTCAACAAATGTGAGTTTTGGCTCAAAGAAGTTACATTTCTGGGACATATTGTATCTTCAGAAGGTATTAAGGTGGACCCCGCCAAAGTGGAAGCAGTACAAGGATGGAAGTCGCCAACTACCCCAAACGAGATCAGAAGTTTCTTGGGATTGGCTGGCTACTATCGAAGATTCATTGAGGGATTTTCCAAGATAGCAAGGCCGATGACGCAATTGCTCCGAAAGGGAATTAAATACACATGGACTAACGAGTGTGAAGAAAGTTTTCAGCTGCTCAAGGAAAAGCTAACTACAGCGCCAGTGCTAACAATTCCGGAACCAGACAAGGAGTATGTGGTCTACACGGATGCATCAAAGAACGGACTAGGATGCGTTTTGATGCAGGAAGGCAAAGTGATTGCATATGCATCGCGGCAACTTAGGCCACACGAATTGAATTATCCGACCCATGATCTAGAGCTAGCGGCGGTAGTGCACGCACTAAAAATCTGGAGACATCATCTATATGGTGTCAGGTGTGAGATTTACACCGATCACAAAAGTCTAAAATACTTTTTCGAGCAAAAGGATCTCAACATGAGACAGCGAAGGTGGCTCGAATTAGTAAAAGATTATGACTGTGGTATAAATTATCACCCGGGGAAGGCCAATGTAGTAGCCGACGCATTGAGCCGCAAGGTCCCATTGAAACTGGGATACATCCTTACAAAGGAAGAAGAGCTCATACGAGATTTTGATAGGATGAAATTAGAGGTGATAAACCCACCTGCTACAATAGCGGGGGTGGTCGCGATTATACCGAATTTGAGGAAATTGGTGGTAGAAGCTCAAAGGAAGGATGATAAATTGGAGAAATTACGAGCTAGGATAAGAGAAGGAAATCTTAAGAACTACCACGAAGAAGCCGATAATGCTATTTTCTTTGAGAGGAGAATATGCATCCCTCATGACGAAGAACTCAAGAACAAGATCATGAGCGAAGCCCATGACACTCCTTATGTCGCCCACCCGGGAAGCACTAAGATGTATCAAGATCTAAAAGAGAATTTCTGGTGGGAAGGAATGAAACGAGACGTGGCTTTATTCGTCGAAAAGTGTCTAGTTTGCCAGCAAGTAAAGGCTTTACACCAACGACCTTACGGCGAGTTACAGCCTTTGGAGATTCCAGAATGGAAATGGGACGATATTGCAATGGACTTTGTTACAGGATTGCCAAAAACAAGACGAGGTAACACGGTAATATGGGTCATTGTAGACAGACTCACAAAGAGTGCACACTTTCTGCCTATCCCTATCACGTATAGATCAGATAAGTTAGCCCAACTCTACATCAAGGAGATCGTGCGTTTACATGGGGTGCCGAAGACAATCACGTCCGACAGAGATTCTAAGTTTACCTCCAGATTCTGGATAAGCTTGCAGAAGGAATTGGGAACAAGGTTGAATTTCAGCACAGCTTTCCACCCGCAGACCGATGGTCAGTCCGAAAGGACAATTCAAACGCTAGAAGATATGTTAAGGACTGTTGTGCTAGATAGAGGAGAAGATTGGGAGCGCGTGTTGCCACTAATCGAATTTGCTTACAACAACAACTATCAAGCAACTATCGCCATGGCACCTTATGAGGCGTTATACGGGAAGAAATGTAGATCGCCGCTTTACTGGGATGAAGTCGGCGAAAGAAGAATCTTGGGGCCAGATACAGTAGGTGAGATGATTGAAATCGTCCGTCAGATTCGACAGCGTATTAAAGAGGCCCAAGATAGACAGAAGTCTTATGCCGACAAACGTCGAACCGACTTGCAGTTTGAGTGTGGGGATAAAGTCTTTTTGAAGATTTCTCCCTCTAAAGGGATTACAAGATTTGGCATAAAGGGTAAGCTTAGACCCCGTTTTATAGGACCCTATGAGATCCTAGAAAGGGTGGGCCCGGTAGCTTACAGGCTGGCGTTGCCGCCAAGCCTTGGGAATGTGCATAATGTGTTTCATGTGTCGCAGTTGAGAAAATATGTTTATGATCCAAAACACGTGATCCAAAGAGACGACGTTATCCTTAGCCCAGATATGAGCTATGAAGAGAGACCCGAATCTATTTTAGCTCGGAAGATTCAAGTACTAAGGAATAAATCGATATTCTTAGTAAAAGTCCTTTGGAAGCACCATGATCAAGAAGAGGCGACATGGGAACTCGAGTCTAGCATGAAAGAGAAATACCCAGAATTATTTCCTGAGGTACAAATTTCGGGACGAAATTTTTTTTAAGGGGGATAGTATGTCATATCCCGGCTTTTAATCACTGATTAAAGACTCAATTATTAATAATTAAGGTTCGGCATCCATTATTAATAAAAATAGTTTGAATTATCCGATGTGATTTAATTGTTTTATATGTGTCTTGATGTGCTTAATTCTTATTATTATTTGAATCCGTTTGATTTTTAAAGGATCTTTATAAATATGGTGCACAAGTTTAATTAGTAGTTGAGCATAATTATATGAGCCACATGGATTTTTTTTAGTGGGCATGAAGTCATAAAATTTCCTTTAAATGGGATATTAAGTTTTATAAAGTGTTTTACTTCAATGATTTTACTGCAAGGATTTCATAAAGAATCTTTTAATTGATTAGAGTCAAGAGCTCTATTTAAATTTGATTCATCTTAACCACTACCCTACATCCCCACCATTACATTTTTCCCCCACCACTACACCTACTTTTCCACTTCACTGCCAATTTGTACCACCAACTCTCCTTTATACCGACAATAAAATCCTCATAATCTTAACAAATCTTATCATCAAAATCTTATCATCAATCATCTGCCATTTCAAATAGACAAAAGCCAAGTTTCAAAACCAAGTTTCCTTCTATTATTCATCCGCTCTTTCCTCGCTTTTCAACACACCCAACAAAGTTTAAGTGCAGAGGTAAGTGTTCCAACCAATTCTTTTCTTCTTCCTTGGGGATACAACCCTCTATTTTAACTATGTTATGTTTCCAACTTCCAGCAATCAAGCAGATTCAAATCCAAATTCATTGTTAAATTGTTGATTCGCAGATCCAACTTTGTGAGTTCAGAAAATTATCAAGGTTACCTCCTACTTTACTTTCTCCATACATTCATTTGTTAAATTACAAAACTATGATTCAAATGAAAACAGATCGAACACACGCATCCATTACCACTTCTTTTAGACTATTATTGTTTCAATTACATCAGCTTATCACCATCAGAGAACCACCAACAGAATAATACACACGCACACATTTTACTATATTCTCTAATCTATTACATGTACAATCAGTTTTAATAAAAAGGAAATGAATGATTGAAAGAACAGATTAATAAAACCCTAATTTTGCTTTTGTGCGTGTGACTGGAATTTGGGGGGATGAGTCTCCCGTCCTTGTGTGTCCGAGTCAGGGGAGGGAGTGAGACAGCCGGCGGCTGCTCAGGGCCGGCGACGGCAACGGTGCCGCCGAGCCGCCTTTTCCTTTTTCTGTCAGAAATTGGGAGGAGAGGAGAAAGATTAATTGAGTTTTAGATTTAGAAAAGAGAGAAAAGGGGAATAAGTAGGAAAGGGGAAAGGACTTATCTTCTCCGGCAGAGACGGCGGCGACGCGGCGGAAGCAGCGGCACGAGCGGCGGCCCTTCGGGATGCCGTTGCTCGACCGGCCGAGGGGGAAAAAGAAGAGCAGGCAGCGGTGCTGTTGAGGTCGTCGCGGCGGCACTGTGGTCGCCGGGGTGACTGCCCACCGTGAGCAGGAAGAGAGAGAGAGATACCGAGAGGGGATGGGCCGTGAGGAGGCGCGGCTGCCGTCGATTCACCGGGACAGGAGCAGGACGACGGCGATATGCCGGACCTTCGCCGATCTCGGGCGGCGGCGGCAGAAACGAGGAGAGGGAGAGAGATGAGCTGTGTGTGTGTGTGTGCGTTTCTTGAAGTGAGAGGGCCAGAGAGAAGGAACGGACGAAGGAAACAGGGGAGAGAGAGAGGAGGGAGGCGTCCGGCGAGGCGGCGCGCCGGAGGCGGCGCCGGACTCGACCGAGCAGAGAGGCGAGAGGGGCGAGAGAGCCGAGAGGCAGAGAGAGAGAGTGAGGCGCTGATGATGTGCTGTGTGTGTGCGTGTGTTATGTGTTTGTGTGTGTGATATATGTGTGTTATATTAGGGTTAGGATTTAATTGGGCTCTTTATTAATTTTGTTTGGGCCGATTTATTTATTTAGCTTGGGCCGAAAATTTTAAATAAAATGGGCCGATTTTATTTTATGTTGCTGGGCCTTCCTGCTTTGTAAAAAAAAAAAGAATGGGCCGATTTTTATTTAATAAAATGTACTGGGCCCATTTTAATTAAGTTTTGAACTGTTAATTGATTAATAAAGCCTACGAATTTTTGGCCTTATTTATTTTAAAATGTTTGAATTTTCACTAAATTAATTTAGTGAATTTAAATATCTTGATTTAATTTTTAATATTTAAGGTTGGGACTATTTATTTTAAATGAGGTCCGTTCTTTTATTTAATTTATTGAAGGACTAAAAAAAAAAATAATAATAATGATAATTTGGGATTAAACCCTCATTTTTATAATATTTCAAGGCTTTTTGAGTATGGATTTTAAATGGTTAAAATGTTTTATTTCATCTCAATGGATTTTAAAATGTTTTATTATTTATAAATGAATAATGGAATTTCTTATTTATTTACATAAAAAAATGTATAGAATATTATAAATATGGTTTCTTTTTAAAGAAAAAGGATTAAATTATTTTATGAGTAATTCCATTATAATGGAATTAAAATGTCCTATTAGAATGGCTTCATGTTTTAATAAATATTGAGACTATTTATTTACATAATAAAAAATGTGGAATTGTGTTATAGAATGATTAAGTATATGATTTACTTTATCAAATGAGCTTGGGATTTAATTGAGATATTAAATTACTAAGCATGTGTTTATAAATGATTTATTTATTTAAGTGATGAAAATGTGCGAAGTATGAGAAAGCATGATTTATAATGATTAAATTTTCAAGGTGATAATATATGGCTTGTTCTTAATTGATGGAGTACTTGACTAAATGACGGGTGTAGAGGGAGGTTATGGATTATGTACATGTTGATGTTCGAACAAATGGGTTCGAACCTATATGATAGTTACATGATAATTGGTTACATTTTATTGATTGAATGAAACGAGATTAATATGGATGCTAGAACCCTAAAACATTAAAAGATACCTTAGGCACATAGAATTAGACTTTGTCTTATGACAATTTCTTCACGAACTTATCGACTCTTCATCAATGAAGGTCCGGGCGACAGAAAGTGAAGCAGAAGAAGAAACGACTCCACGCCAGCTTTAAGAACAATTGAGGTGGGCATTATTTTATTATTACGTATATAGAGATCCCCTGCGTGACGTAGGCCTCATATGCGAATATATATGCATGATATGTTTTGACTATTTATTCAGTTCTTATAAAATGCTTATATGTTCAATGCCCTTTATGAAAATGAAAATGTTATGAAAATGAAATGTTTATGAAATGATTGACTGCCAAAATGTTTATGTTTTTATATGTATCCTATCTGTGTTGGTTCGCCAACTTTAAAGGAAATCCAATTGGGATCCTATGCTAGACAAAGGTCGCTAGCTAGGGTTAACGTGTACACTCATGGAGACCGCGAGTCGCTTGCGACCGGTCTTGGCGTCCGTGGTAAGGAGGCCTCCTTCCCGGCGCGTGACAGAAAGGACAGATATGGATCATATAGACTGAAAATGGGATGCATCCACCTTTATGAAAATGAACGAAATGTTTTAGTAAGCGCAGGTCATTTATGAAAACCCCTGTGTGTTACTGTTATGGCAGTTCAATTTATATATGTATGCATGTTGTATTTCGGCTTATGTCACTGAGTATTTTTATACTCAGCCCTGCATGTATTTCTAAATGTGCAGGTTGAGCAGGCGATGGAATGGATTGGTGTTGAGCGGATTTCTCTTTTGATGTTTATGTAATGAAACCTTGAGTATGCATCTCCATATGCATAACTCACACGTTTTTCCGCTGCAAACACTCTGAATTTGTTATCGTATTGTGGAACTTATTACTCCTTCATTTTGTTTAACTTTCATTTGGGGTTTAGTCGTTATGGCTGGCTCGTTTGTTAATTACCCAAGTGGTTATATATATATATATATATACCACTAGTTTGTTGTTATTAATGTTGGTTATTTAATAAATCCCTTTTAATTTCCATTTCTTATTGTTCACCCAAGTCATAACCCCGGTTAACCCGTCATTGGGATAGTGGGCTGTGACAGGGAGAGAGACCAGCAACTGCGCCTACGTCTGCACCTCCACAAACTCGGGCTCAGAACCTTTGAGAAAGAAAAAGAGAATGGGATATAGTAACCCTGGCCAAGCTAAGGAAAGGGCCATGGCAGGAGCAGACGTCCCAGCAACGTGGCTATGACACCTCAAAACGGATGGGGGATAACAAGTATGGGACTCCACCCTGCCCAAAGTGGAACAAGAACCATGGGAAACTCTCCAGGACTGGTAATGAAGGTTGTTGCATAGTAACTGGAATGAACATTATACAAATCGTTACCCGAATAAGCAACAAAGGGCGGGTCTCAGGCTAAACTCGCCTGTTCAGACTCTGCATTTGAGCAATCCAAGCTTTGCCCAACCATACCAAGAGCAGTAACCACACCAGCGATAGTAACAACAACAATAATAGCACATGTGTGCTTGAATTTAGAGCTAAGCATAAAAATTATTCAAGTTGGAGTGAACAACTCGTATGTTATGCCGATGAGAGACTTATACATAATTTTAGGAATGGAATGGATAGTTGAGAACTATGCCACCATCATTTGCAATGAAAGTTAAATTTCTTTTCGACCACGGGAAAAAAAACTGACACGTTTTCATGGGATCAGCATGGGTAGGAGAAAGACGATCATCTCCGCCCCTCAAGCAACAAAGATGATAAGAAAATGGTGTCCACCCTACCTTGTGTACTTGCACAGAAAAAAAAAAAAAAAAAAAAAAACCGAGAAAAGTATAGGAGACGTGACAATCGTACGTGAATTTCCAAATGTTTCCTGGAGATTTCACCGGGGTGCACCCGTTCTTTTTGTAAAAGAATAAAGATGGCACATTGAGAATGTGTATCCTCTACCGAGGATACACATCAACTTATAGAGAGTTGAACAAGGTGATACTCAAGGACAGGTATCCTCTATCGAGGATAGACGACTTCTTCAAGCAACTCAAAGGAGTGAGTGTGTCCTCAAAGCTAGATTTAAGGTCTAGGTACCATTAACTATAGATTCGATGAGAAGATGTACCCAAGGTGGTCTTCCGAACTAGATATAAACTCTATGAGTTCGTAGTGGTGTCATTTGGATTGACCAATGCACCAGCCATGTTTGTGGACCTCATTAATCGAGTGTTCCACCCATACTTAGGCAAGTTGTCTTAGTTTTCGTAGATGATGTCTTGATCTACTCGAGGAACGAGAAGGACCATGAGAAACACCTGAGGATAGTCTAAAAAAAAAAAAAAGTTGAAAACAGAGCATCTTTATGCCAAGTTCAACAAGTGCGAATTTTGGCTCAACGAAGTCACTTTTGGGACATATTGTCACATTAGAAGGGATCAAAGTGGACCTTGAGAAAAGTACAAGTTGTACACCAATGGAGACCGCATACTAACCCTAATGAGATCGGAAGTTCCTTGGGATGAACAGATTACTATCACAGATTCATAATTCATAGAAGGATTTTTTCAAATAGCAAAGTCAATGACACAGTTACCCTAGAAGGGAATCAAATTTTCTTGCACAAAAAAAAAAAAAAAATGTGAGAAAAGATTTCATGAGCTCAAGGAGAAGTTAACTACCGCACCAGTGTAAGTTGTTCCAACAGCTGATAAGAATATGTGGGTTGTACAGACGCGTTCAAGAGAGTACTTAGTTGCATGTTAACGCAAGAAGGAAGAGTGGCAACATACGCATCACGATAGCATTAACCACATGAATTGAACTAGCCAACTCATAAACTAGAATTAACTGCAGTAAAGACCATAAAAGTTTGAAATATTTTTTCGAGCAAGAAGATCTTAACATGAGACAGTAAAGATGGCTCGAACTAGCGCAGGACCGCGACTGTAGTATTAACTACCACCCAGGCAAAGCTAACAAGGTAGACGACTCCTTGAGTCGTAAGACTCAACTTAAGTTGGGATCTCCCCTTACTTAGGAAGAGGAACCCATGAAAGATTTTAGTAGAATGAATTTAGAAGTGGTTCAACCACTAGAATCTGTAGAAATGATTATTGCCACGATGGTAATAACACCCAACTTTATAGGAAAGCTGATAATGCAAAAAAAAAAAAAAAAAAAAAAAAAAAAGAGAATGAGACCTTGGAGAGAATACATTATCAATAGGAATAGGCAAGCCTGGACGTTACCACTAGACGTCGGATGCTGCGTTAATGATTGAAGAAAGATTGTGTATCCCACACTATGAGAAACTCAAAGATGAGATAATGAGCGAGGCTCATGACACATCATATACTAGCCACCAGGGAAGCACAAAATATACCAAGACTTCAATAGACAAATTCTAGTGGGAAGGTATGAAGAAAGATATAGCTTCACTTGTTGAGAAACTCCTAGCATGCCAACAAGTGAAAAACTTGCACCAAACACTGTATGAAAAGTTACAGCCATTGAAGATTTCAGAGTGCAGGTGGGAGCACATTGCAAGAGAGGTAATAGTGGAGTGACTCACGAAATGCGCTCGTTTTGAACCAATACTGATCGCATACGGATCAGACAAACTAGCCCAATTATATGTCTGAAAAATTATGCGTTGCACGGCGTGCCCGTGTCAATTACTTCAAACAACGATTCGAACACCCAGACTGTAGATAAACTTGCATAAGGAATTAGGCACAAGATTTAATTTCAGTGCTATCTTCCACCCACAAACAGATGGACAGTTTGAGATAACAATTCAGATTCTCGAAGACATGTTAAAAGTAGTAGAACTAGATAGAGGTGGGAGTGAGGAATCAATGTTACCATTGATTGAGTTTGCCTATAACAATAGTTATCAGGCAAACGTCGATATGGCGTCTTATACGGCATTATGTGGAATAAAATGCAAATCACCATTTTATTGAGATGAAATAGGTGAAAGGATAATTTGAGGGCCAAATATGACTGGCGAAATGATTGAGATAGTTTGTCATATTAAGATAAAGAATAAAATAAGCACAAGATAGACAGAAATCGTATGCTGATACGCGCCGAACTAGGTTAGATTTTAAAGTAGGAGGCAAAGTCTTCCTAAAAGTATTACCCTCCAAGGGAATAACTAGGATTGACGTAAAAGAAAAGATTACACCACAACTTGTGCGACCATATGAGATTTTAGAAAATAGGCCCAATAGCCTATAGATTGGTGTTACCGCCAAGTTATGAGAATGTCCAATGTTTTTCACATATCCCAATTCAAGAAGTATGTTTTGGATCCAAATGACGTGATCCACCCAAAACGAAATGGTCCTTAGCTCAAATTTGAGCTATGAAGAAAAGCCAAAAGACATCTTGGATCGTTAAGAGCAACCGCTTAGAAACGAGTTCATCACTTTGGTGAAAATCCATGGAGACATCATGGATAAGAAGAAACTACATGAAAATTTGAAGGTAAGATGCTAGAAAGATATCAGAACTGGTGCGATAATATGCAAATTTCGGGACGAAATTTTTGTTAAGGGGGGTAGTATGTAGTAGCCCGCTATTTTATTTTATGATTAAGATTAGTAAATGCGATATTTAAATTATTGCATCCTCAGTTATTTTTAATCCAGTGATTAATTTCCTGTTAAGTTAGCCTAGATATTTGAATTTAATGCAATTGCATGTTATGATCGCAATCGAATTATTGAGCCAGTCAATAATTTATAATTTTAGATTTATAACTGACTTAGTAAAGTCAAGTTATTTTTGTTTTTTTACTTGCAATAGAAATATCATTTCTATGTATTTACCTTTATCACTCGAGTCGTGGATTTATTTCAGCTTGTGAAGTGAATTAAATCTACAGATTTAATTTAGATTTATTCTACAAGTCACGATGTTAATGGATGAGAAGTCAACAATCAAAATATGAGAATTTTTAGAGTATTTTGTATTTTTAGCAAGACCCGAGATTAATAACATATATAGATTTACCAACAGAGAATGATTTATTTTATTCATCACATCACAACTTTACAACTTATTATTCACTACATCCCTATTTCCTACCTACTACATCAAGAAAACAAACCAAACTTCCTACCTACTACATCAAGAAAAGAAAAGGGAAGGCATGCGTGTGGGAACAAAATCAGCCATTTTAGTAGACTACTCAAGTATAGCCATTAATGCACTCCTTCAAATAAACATATCAGCCAACAACACTTTTCATTCATTCCCTTAGACACCAGATTTTAGACACCAGATTTGAGAGAGAGTAAGATGATTTCTGCTGCCAAACCTTGAGAGGTAAGTCTTGATTCGAATTTCCTCCATTCCTCTTTAGTACCTCCTGAAATTGTCAAGAAACAATATTTGCTGTTTCAGCTTTCATCTCATTGAATCCAATCAACAACATCAGCTACCAACACAAAACAATTGCAAGGTATCTATACTAAGCTCCTTTATTTCGAATCCAGTTTGCATATCATCCAACAAGTATGTTATTTTCTAAAGAATTCAGAATAAGCATAAATAACATAATCATTTTTCCCATATAGAAACAACAGACTTCACTAACACAAGATTATAGAAAAACAAGAGCTCACTAGACTCATGAACAATAGCTTTAGAAATCTCTTTCCCTTCCACGAGAATCATGAAATCCCTAAGGTGTGAAGATGATTCATATTGCATAATAACCATAGCGTTTAAATTGACTTAGCATTTTTGGGGAAAGGGGAGAGGTACTTTGCTGTACCTGTTTCTGTAAACCGGGAGAGGGGTGACTTCCTGTTCCGTCAAACCGAGGGGAAGCAACGATGGTGAAGCTTTTACTGTCTCGCCCGAAGTCGAGTAAGGCAGCGGCCTTTCGCGATAACAGGTCGACGATGACTCTCACCGAATCACAGAGCGGCGACGCCTTGTGGAAAGAGAAGCTAGGGCTCAATTCTTTTGAGTTTGTGTATTTCTGAAATTGCGGAATTGAGAGGAGAAACGATGGTGCGTCGGCCTCACCATAGCTCGGAAGAACAACAGCGGTGATTCGTGGTGCCTTCACCCAGCACTGACAGCGATGGAAGGAGCCGACCTCGTCGGACCTCAGAACGGCGTCAGAAGCGGCCCCGCTCGCCGGTTACTCGGTGACGGCGGTGGAGGCGATTTCTGATTTGGGAAATTAGGGCTCACCTTCTTTCTACCTCGCATCTGTGAAGTGAGAGGAGAGACGCCAGTTTTCAGGAGACGGCACAAGCCGAAGAACGGCGTCGACTCCGCCGGAATATCTGAAGCGTGATCGAGCCCGGGAAGTGGCGGCGATGTCGCCTGAGCCGAAGGAACCTAGGGCTCGATTGGGTTGCTTCGTCGAGACTGAGGAAGGTGAAGACGGCGAGAGAAGAGGACAGACGATGGGTCGGACTTCAGAAGGCGGCGATGTCGCCGGATTTTCAGAGCCGAGGTGACGGCGGCGACTCCAGAAAAGAGCTAGGGCTCAATTTGTAAAATGTGAAGGGGAAATCGCAGAGGAGAAACAGAGAGAGAGGGGTGGAGTCAGGGGCGAAAGCAGAGCCGACGAAGGCAGGCGACGACTCGCCGGAGAAGGTCACCCGCGGCGGTAGTTTTCAGGTGAGAGGAGAAGGCTGCGTGTGCAGCCGTGAATGTGAGAAGAGAGATGGGAGATGGGTTGTTAGATTGGACCTAAGAGTTATTTGAGGAGTGGGCCGAAATTATGGTAATTTGGGCTTCTTTGTTTTTGGGCTAAGGAATTCTTATATGGATTAGCAATGGGCTAGCATTATTTAATTATTTGGGCCCAGACTGATGGGCTGAAAATGCTAGACTTCTTTTAATAATTTGGACTGCTTTAACTATTGAGCCCAAGTAGAGATTAATTATAGATTTGTTAATCGATGAATTAGACTCAATTATTTTTAATTACTGATAAATTGAGACGATGTTATTAATTAGTAAGCGGGCTAGAATATCCTAAGAAGGGTGGATTAATTAAGATTAATAATCCGATATCATAAGACGAGCTTTAATCCAATAGTTAGATTATTAATTAAAGGAATATGAGTCATGCATATTTATTTTACGCATTCTCATTTATTTGAGAATTTTCATCGAGTTAAGGTTTGACCTTATGTTCTCGCATTAAAGGTTAAGCGCAAGAGTAAGAACTAGTCAAGGGGTTACTGAACTGTAGCAAAGCTTTGCTATCAGGTGGGCATTACTTTCATATATATCAAATGAGTTTAAATGTTACGTTCAAGCAAGTTATTTCATGATAAAATCTTTGAGTTAAAGTTATTTCAAGTATTGTCTTGCCATAAAATGTTTAAATTTTAGTATGATATCTATCTGCTTTGGCTTTGCCAATGATGCAATCGAATTCGGGTCCTGAGCAGTTGATAGCTATCCTGCCAGGACTAGTGTACACCAGTGACCGTGAGTCATCTAGCGGGTTGGCCGGTCAAGTGTCCGTGATAGGTGGCCACCTCTCCGGCACAAAGTTCCAGATATGATAGATTACAAGAGAACTTAGTCTGCAGACGAACTTTAAGAATCACAAATGAATTTAGTAAGCTTGGACCTTTTAGCCAAAACTCCCTTGCTGTACTGTTTATGATGGCATGACAATTTATAGTTTTTACGCAATGATGTGTATATTTAGGCATACGTGCCCACTGAGTACTTTTGTACTCAGCCCTGCATATATTTCTAAATGTGCAGGTTGAGCAATGGCTGATGAAGATGAAGTGATGAGCGGAGCTTTTGTCATGAGTTTAAAATGGACTCTTGGATACATGTCTTCATACATGTAATCAGATTATGTTATTCCGCTGCATACTCTCAAGTAATATGTCTTTAAGCTAAGTCGGGTTCATCCGAACTCACGAGTTAATCGAGTCCTTGTGACTAAACAACAGTTATCTTATGATTGTCCCTCCTTAACAATGATTTGATTTCGAGCCTTCATTATTTATTCACCCCCTTTCTATCCCCGCTTCTAATCTCCCTCCCTTAGTCACGGTTTCCCCGATTTAATTATCCTTAATTAGGTTCGGTCGTGACACGTAAAGCAGGGGCGGAGCCAGGGGGGCTAGAGCCCCCCAAATTTTGAATTTTTTTTTTTTTTTATAATATGTCTAAAAATGTTGTTATTATTATTATTATATTTTTATTTTAGTAAAAAAATGTCTAAAATGTATTGAATGCCCCCAAAAATATTTTTAGTAAATGTTGAACTATATTATCTATGAAAATGTTGTTATTATTATTATTATAGTATTTGTATTTTAGTAAAAAATGTCTAAAATGTATTGAATGCCCCCAAAATTTTTTTTAGTAAATGTTTTGAACTATATTATCTATGAAAATGTTGTTATTATTATTATTATTATTATTATTATTATTATTATTATTATTATTATTATTATTATTATTATTATTATTATTATTATTATTATTATTATTATTATATTTGTATTTTAGTAAAAAATGTCTAAAATGTATTGAATGCCCCCAAAAAAAATTTAGTAAATGTTTTGAACTATTTGATATATGAAAATGTTGTTGTTATTATTATTATATTTGTATTTTAGTAAAAAATGTCTAAAATGTATTGAATGCCCCCAAAAAAAATTTTTGTAAATGTTTTGAACTATATTATCCATGAAAATGTTGTTATTATTATTATTATATTTGTATTTTAGTAAAAAATGTCTAAAATGTATTGAATGCCCCCAAAAAAAATTTTTGTAAATGTTTTGAACTATATTATCTATGAAAATGTTGTTATTATTATTATTATATTTGTATTTTAGTAAAAAATGTCTAAAATGTATTGAATGCCCCCAAAAAAAAATTTCCGGGGGCTACCGCCCCCGAACCCCCGTAACAGTTCAGCCCCCCCCAAAAAAAATCCTGGCTCTGCCACTGCGGTAAAGTATAATACTCTGCCACTTTATGTAACAGCCAACGCAGACGGTGGAATCCACACAACTGAGCTAAATCACATCTCTAAATTGGAAGTTGTTGCTACCTGCAACGGTTTAGTTCTGGAGTTGGAAGCCAAAGGTTACTACTACATCCGTCGTCTTGTGATTGTGAATCCTGCAACGAAGCAGTCATTCCTCCCACCATTGCCTACAGGCGTAGCCTATGACCTGTTCCTGTATGGTTTTGCATACTCTGCAGCTTCCTCGGCGTATAAAGTGATTGCAGCGTACACTGTTTGTCAATCGCCACCAGACCTAATAACTGACTTCAGTCTTCACGTGCTCACTGTTGGAATCGATGAATTGTGGAGGCACGTCGAGGTTCACCACCTCCCCCACCATCTCAGGCGACGTGTCATCGCCAACACTCCCTTGACCAGTGAAGGTTTCGTGCACTGGGGAAGGGGGAGGTACTGTGTGACGATGGATGTGGAGACGAAGATCATTACACTGAGTGAAGCCCCTTATGAGTACCATGAACGCGACTATTATTATCTGTCGACTGGGAGGTGTCTGTCGCTCCTGGTTGCGTGTGGGGATCTGTCGTGGGAGGTTTGGGAGATGAAGGCAGAGACGGGCAAGTGGAGGAAGGCGCTGCCCAACACTACTACAAAAGTTTACATACATAACAGTACATAGATAACGGTTTTTTTCAAAAACCGTTATGTATGAGCGCACTTTTAGGAATAGATAACGGTTTTTCAAAAATTCGTTATCTATGTAGTGTTGTCTAAATGCATAGATAACGGTTTGAACAAATGCGTTATGTTTATGCGTTATCTATTAGTTGCATACATAACGGTACTACAAAACCGTTATGCCGACCGTTATCTATGAACATCTTTTTATAACGGTTATTTTAACCGTTATATATGAGCGTCTTAAGACCGTTATCTATTATTTTTAATATTTAATAATATTATAAAAAATCAAAACCCTAACTCCCATCAAATTTTCCCCCAAATCGGACCTGGCTCTCTCTATCTTCTCCATCACGCTCACCGCCGCAATCCTCTCTCTGTCCGTCTTCCCACCGGCTCCGGCGAGGCCGTATCCGGCCGAGGGCGCCGCTCCTCGACTACTACCTCCCATCATCCATTTTTCTCTCTCAAAAATCACGGATGAAGACTAAAGGGGAGCCCTAATTTCCTCCCCAAATCAGGAATCGCCGCCGCCTGAGCCGAAATCCGGCAACGCAGCGCCCTTCTCTTCGGCGTTGTCGATGCCGCCATGCCGAAGGCTTTCTCCTCCCCTTTCCCTTCCAATTTTGAGCCCTAGTTTTCATAGAAAGAAATACCGCCGCCGCTACAACTGGAGGACCAGCGAATGGTCGGGCTTCATCCATTCTCTTCCTCTTCTTCTCTCTGAATCTGGCGCTGCCGACTGAGGAATGTCGATGAACGTCGTTCACTGCCATGGTCTTCGAGATTCGGGCGAGTGGTTATCACCTCCGCTCTTTCGTTACCTCTCTCACTCACCCTCATGAACAGATCTCCCTCACACATGAGGAGAATATAAACTGAGTCCTAGCTGTCTCTCGACTCTTTTGGCTGTCTTTTTGGCTTTGTGTTTGTGTGTGTGTTTGCCCTAATATTTTGGTTGATTCTGGGCTGATTTTGATGGTTTTTAAAGGCATATGAAGCGGAATTGGAGTCAATGGCGGTGAGACTGGAGGAAGAAAATGATATCATGTTGAAAGAGAAGGTAATTCACTTGTTATTTCCTTGAATTGATCTCAAAATTCAGAGTATCTCAATAATATTAATTTGTTGAGCTGAACTTAGGTTTCTAGCTAGATTGAGATTCTGCTGTCTTGATAACTCGTTGTTGAGCTGAACTTAGGTTTCATGGTTCAAGTAGTCAATTTCCAACCTTTGCTTGTTTCATGGCTTAATTTCGTTTTCAAAATAATTTAACACGCAGATGGATTAGCATTATTTCTATATTTTCTATTATTTCTTCTATACATTCTTGATAGGCTTTGTGCATTATATACCAATAGAGTACGATACATGTTTGAGAATCCTCTAAAAACTAAAGGTAGGATTCTTAATCAGTAACAGTAACAGCAAGCTCGGCATTGTGAATCTGTAGCTAGTTGATTCTGTTGATTTATTACTAATCTATACCAGACTAGATCAGTAGCATGAGTTTGCCCAATGTCATAATGTCAGCATCATTAGGTGGCAATTTTGCAAAAATTAGAGGAGGTTGGTAGTTCAGTGAAGGTTAGTAAAGTTACCAATTATCTGTATATTCAATTCTATGTGTTTGTTTTTGTCATTCTTAATTTTTTTATGCTTTTAATGGTTTTTGTAGCTTTCATACATTTTGATTTGTCGTGTGTTTTTAATGATCTAATCACTAATCAAATCACATCATTAAGGTATGGTAGACCAAGTTGAATGACTTATCTTTTACAAACATGATATAATTGAACACTAACTGCTCTAATTTGTATTCAAAAATTTCAGATGCTTGCTTCCTTACAAAATGAAAACAAGATCTTTTTGTGTCAGGGTCCTTTCAACAATGAGCAGGAGGTATCTTTATTATACTTTTTTGCTTGAGTTATATAGTTGGAAAATAGATGCTATACCCATAGGTAGCTAACTTGAGTTATACTTTTTGTGAACCTCCTTAAATATACATTGGATTCTTCCCGGATAAGAATATTAATATTTTTCATATTCAATACTGTGGATATTTGCAGGTTGGATATCACTAGGACTAAGCACACCCAATATTCTGTATGTTGGTGAATTTAATGAAATTAAGATGTTGGTGGTCTTGTAAATTAATGAGTTGATCAGTGTCTGTGTGTTTGTAGCACTTGGCCTTGTTTCTTATAAAAAAAGAGCATTTTGGTATTTGGAGAGGAACAAGATGCTATTCTCTTGTGTCTTTTTGAGCCAGCAACTTAACCCTAATGTAGGTATACATATATAAATCCATTCACAACAGAAAACTAAGGCAACTTGGTGTCTTGCTATGCGAAGACGGACTTTAGCACCTGTATCCTATATTCTGCAAACTCATTTTGATTTTTCGTTAATGATAGCTAGATATCTCTAATAATGGTCTAATATTTAGTGAATAACATGTATCCTCTGTGACAATTAGTTTGAATGTTAAGATACTTTAGCATTTGACATTCTATTTTTGTTAAGTTATCCTTTACATTTGTGGGTTAGTTTAGATGACATTCTATTGGACATTTTTGGTATATACTCATAGTTACAATGTCGTTGATTCCGTGAGCAGGAATGATATATTTATTGTTTGAAGTATATGGTGTTTTTGTATTTGTTGTCAAGTTTGAGATTTGAATAGTGTCCCTGTGGCTGTACGTGTAGCATTTTCTATTTGATATCATTCTCCTTGTTTTCCTAAGATCTTTGTACTTGTACTATTTGTCTCTTTATCCTATGTTCTCATTTGCTTTACTTTATTCAGGATGAATGTGCTATGAACTTTATCACAAACTGGGTCAAACTAGAATTATGTATGTGAGTGTGGTGTGTGCTAGAAATCAAGATGATAATTTCTTAGCACAATATCATATTATTTTCCAAGTCCATCACATTTTTTATTGTTATTAATAGTGATATGATTTTTCCATACCCTTTTTTGCAGTTAGATAGCAAGCATGAAGCTGCTAATGCGTATGCTGATGCAGCTCATTGCTACAAAAAGTGCAATATACAAGGTGTGGTTACTTTTTGTTTGGCTGTGTAATTCTCTATGTTTAATCATATATGATTTTGTGGTTGATATTTCCTGATACTCATGATAAATAGTTATTTGGATCATATATTCTCGTCTTGTTTCATTTTCCAGTTTGAATTGCTCTAACGTTAGTTTCATGGTTTGCAGAGTCAATTTCATGCCTGGAGGAATCTGTAAATATCTTTCTGGATATTGGAAGGTTTAATATGTCTGCAAGGTATTATAAGGTAAAAGATTAAATGTTTGCAGATATCTGATTTTCCAATTCTTTCTTTTGAATTTCACGTTAGCCACCGAGTTGGTTCTGTTCCATATGCTGAATTTTTCAGCCTTACGTAACAAAAATAGTTCTCTGTATAAGGACATTGGTATGTTATTAGTCACCGTTTAGGCATAATCTTGATTCTTGAGTATTATTACAGTACTTAGAAGTAATTGAAAGATGGTAATTTGAGATATCTTAATATGCAGGAAATAGCTGAGTTGTATGAGCAAGAATAGAACTTGGAGTAGGCTATCATGTATTGTTTTCTGCTCTGTTTATATGATACAGTTTTAGGATGTTGAAGGAAATATAATTTTTTTGGTATTGGTGTTGATGAATGTTTTAGCAAAGTTGATTCAATTTGATAGATTATGATCTTGTTTCTTTTCTTTTTTTTGAATACTTTGAGTTATAATGTTCTGCGGAGGAACCCTTAGGATCCTTATGATTATAAGTGGCTAACTTGCATGAGGCTTCACTGGTTAAGAAAAATGAAGTTGTAAATATACTTCTGTGGGAAATATAGTCTTCTCTCTTTGTGATTGACTAATTGATGTAGTAAGTTACATAATGCATGATGTATTGATTTATGTAGTAAGTTACATATAGTTTATACTTAGCTTATCAAGTGATGTTACTTTCAAGGTATTAGGAAGATCAAGATGGAGATGAGCGCGAAGGAAGCCTTTGAGAGGTCGATGAGGACTTTGTCGGAGTAGATAAGCCAGGAAGTGAATCGAAATATGTAATGATCTTAGATACTTGATACTTAGTTCATTCGGATGATAATGTACGAATATTTTGGATAATATATAATATTATTATTGTTGATTTTATCATTTTGTTGTTTTAAAGTTATTTATTTATTTCTTGATATAAATAACATAAAAATTGAGAAAAAAATATTAAATATTTAAGATAATGGTTAAAATCGTTATAAAAGGTACAAAAAACCGTTATCTATGTCTTACAAAGATAACGGTTTAAACCGTTATAGAAAGTATAAAAAAACTATTAACTATAATATGGAAAAAAAATATTATATAATACATAACGGATAAATTCTAATACATAACAGTGGAAAACCGTTATCTTTGTAAGAAAAAGATAACGGTTTAAACCGTTATAAAAAGTATAAAAACTGTTAACTATAATATGAAAAAAAAAATATTATAGAATACATAACGGATAAATTATAATACATAACAGTAGAAAACCGTTATCTTTGTAAGAAAAAGATAACGGTTTAAACCGTTATAAAAAGTATAAAAACTGTTAACTATAATATGAAAAAAATATTATTATAGAATAGATAACGGATAAATTATAATACATAACAGTCGAAAACCGTTATGTATAATCAATATAGATAACAGTTTCATAACCGTGATGTATGTGTGGTTGTACTGTTATCTTTTCCCTTCATAGATAACGGTTTTTAAACCGTTGTGTATGACACCTATAATAGATAACACCACTATACACAACGGTTTTTTTGCTCATAGATAACGGATAAAATCCGTCATCTATGAGCGTTTTTCTAGTAGTGCAACGTCGACTTGGGAGCTCAGAAATGCAGGATTCAACAGTTAGCTCCTAAAAATGCTGGTCGAGTTCTTGTGCCACTTGGTTGGGTTAAATATCCACAGGTTTTGGCCTTCTATTTTGGCGCCTATTTTTCTGGGAAGCAATGGCGGCCTTGCATTTTGTACAATCTTGATACGCATCAACTCCACTCCATAGAGCTACCACAATCCTATACTTGTGGTTATCATGCTTTTCCTCATAAAAATAATCTGATATGGCTCAGTTAAAAGAGTATTATTTGAGTTCGTTAATTCAAAGTTAGGATGTATATTTTTTTAAATTCCAATTTTCAGTGATAAATATTAATTAGACTTTATAATATAAAATAAAAAAATTAAAAGTGGTACACGATGATACACACTACATGCTGAGACAGAGGATCCCATCTGAAATGCTTCGTTCAAGATGAGTTTGAAGATGAAGTCAATAATTTTCCTTGATTGTTATATGTTACATAATTTGTTTATTTTGGAGTAATAATTAGTTGTGTGTCCTTTTCTTGCTTGCTGTTTTGTGATGCTTAATGTCCTTAATAAAGAATGAAAATCGGACTTCGATCATCTGTCTTTGTGTTGTAACTTGTACGTGGAATATTTGTAACTAATACTTGTACGTAGTATTTATAATAGAGTAATTTAAAAGGGGTTAATTAATGACATGTAAATTATTTAAGTATTTCGAAATTTTGGTCTGGGTACCGCAAATTAATGTGTCATGGAAATACCTACAGTAATAATTTCATCTGATTTAATAATTTCATCTGATTTTAGGACTTTTGACTTAAATTTTTTTATGGCTTTATTATAACACCTTTATTATAATTTTTCTTTGTTGAAAGTTCGTGTATTTTACGACAAATATCTATATGACAATATTGGTGGAAGGGAGAGAGCATTATTATTATTATTATTATTATTATTATTATTATTATTATTATTATTATTATTATTATTATTATTATTATTATTATTATTATTATTATTATTATTATTATTATTATTATTATTAATGGGAGCACAAGCAATTCTAGAATATTACGGAAATCTTCAAACTGAAAAATAGGTAGATGAATATATAAGTGTTAAACCAAGTTTTTTTTTTTTTTTTGAGGCGGAAGTGTTAAACCAAGTAATGAATCTTTTCTTTTCCATCAATTCATATGGTTTCTTTAAATTTGCTTATTTTAATTTTGAATTATGACTATGGTATAAAATAATATATTTATGAATATTAATAATTATATAATTATCTATGGAAGAGGGACGAAATTGGAGGTGCTAAAATGAGGTTTGATTTAAATAAATGTATACGATATTCACTCTAATTAATTTATATATTTTAAATTGTATATATTCGTATAGGGTAGCGCTATTCAATGAACTGCTCTTAGTCTATAATATAAGACTATATTATGACCGTAGATCATATGTAATCAACGGTTGTAATCTCATTTTTTGTGGGTTTTTAGTTCATTAAATAATTGAAAAAAATTCGTACGTATTTTTGACTGAAGGGTATTATTCGCATATGTTGTTCACCTTCCATATCTACGCATATTCAGTTCCGATTTTCACTCCAATACCTTTCATATCTACGCCTATTCAATTCCGATTTTCACTCCAATTAAATCTTCAAACAAAGAGGCGACACAATGGTTCTGGCGGTCGGCGTAGGTGGAAGAAGGTTGTTGTTGCACGTCCTGGTGGAGGGTGGCGCGGTGGTTCTAAATCGCGTAGGCGCGCTGACGACGCGCGGGGTGGCGTCTGGACGACGCGGCAATTGCAGGTGTGGATGGCGGTGGACTGGCGTGAGCTGTGATGGTGGTGGCGCTACCGATCGCCGTCTAGATCTAGCGGCGATGCTGTGTGCAGGAGCAGTGCACGATGAGGAGGAGGCGGCGCACGGCATTCAACCATTCGCTGCCCCCGTGTTCTACCCCGACGACACTTCAGACCCTCCCCCAATCCCCAACTTGGTCGTACGGATCCCCACACAAAAGTCCACATTTTCAGCCCTAAAGAACACGCTGGAATCCTCGCCACAAGTTTCTTCTGGTTCACAAAACATGGTCTCTACATAATACTTGATTGCATGAATTATTTATGGTTTATGTATGAATTATTTGTATGAATTAGTTGTATAAACCAAACGCACATACCTAATTGCATGAATTTTTAACTATTGCATGAATTATATTTAGTTTATGTATGCATTATTTGTAATTAACGACTGGAATTACATTTTATGTGTATTGTATAGTTCATTAAACAAATGAAAAAATTCATAAGAATTGCAGAGATGAACGACCTCCAGGACAATTTAGTTGGCAAGCTGGGATTCGAAGATGTTCTAGATCTGACGACCATCCAAGATCTCCTGGGTCGACTTAGCTACTGGGTTTTGGATGCGTTCGATATCAGGCGTTGCGATGTTATTATACCTAATGGTCAGTCTCTTCCAGTGACCGGGGACGACGTTCAACGGTGTAATGCCCCGCTCTTTTAAATACATATTAGATTAAATATGTGCATTAGTTATAAAATTCTTTTAATTATTTATGGTGATTATTTTGTTCAGATAATATTATTTCAGCAAAAGTCTGTATAAGAGATACAGAGCTGCGATTTAATATTCAGTCATGAATGAAACCAATAATTAAATTTATTGGTTTAACTATACGTTTGAGACTTTGTTTTACCAGTTTATTGATTTAATCAATATTATTAGAAAATTTAGATTTATAACCGATTTTATAAATCGTGTTATTTAAATCAAATTGCTAGAATTATAACTTGAGATCATATGCATAATAATTTTATTATTTCGCGTTATATGTGTTAAGGTATTAAGTCGCGAATTAATTCCGACTTTCACGTATTAAATCTCAAGATTGAGGATTTAATTTATATAAATACGACAAGTATTTAATTAGCAGGAATTGGAAAATTATTACAGAAACGAATAAGAACTAGGAGAAACTAGATCACGGAAAATCAAAATCCTACTACACGTATGTCTCGATTTTTCATCCAACACATCAATTCCTACACTATTCCACCTTCTCCTTCAACGCAACATCATACTGCAACAAGTTTTTCAAGGTCTCAATATCTTCCATGCAATCCAAAAAGCCAAGATATGAGGAAAAGAAGATCACGAAAGAAACAAAATTTTCAAAGATGGCATGCTCAACCTTCCCCTCCAATTCAAGATTTCTGACTTCAAAGATTTGCAGATTTCTAGCAAATCTTATTTTTTTCAAAAGTGTAGATTTGCAGCTGACTTTCCTTCCAACTCCCTACGCCAAAAATTCCATTATCATTACCCCAATTGTCGCATAAATTCATCTATAAATTCACTCGATTGATTCAGCTTCAAATCAAAAAACTTCAATTATCATTTCAGTACTCATCACTCCCGCAAAAGCATTGTAGTGAAAACCTTAATTTCTTCATTGCAAGAGCTCAAGTGAGCTCCCTTCGCCGGACCGTTTATTCGCCGACCGGTCACTAGTGTAATACCCGGGCTTTTGATGACGTGTTTAATTGCTTAAGTTTGAGTAAGTAGGGTATAAGATCCCTTGTTTGATTACTTTGTATAGAGATGAGGAGTTATATGAAGTTTTGTTGTTATATTTTAAAGATGTTGAGATGTTCTTTTGATGATGTGAGGATGATGTGTGATTTTATATCTGTAATTGAGTTTGAGTATTTGAATAATTCGAGATAATTATTTGAATGAGAACGGTGAACTCGGAAGTGAGATCTGAGTCCGTTAAGACGTTTTTGAAATTTTTGACTTTTTGACGATGAATAGTAAAATACTGCTATTTCGTCTTTTTGTCGACTTTCAAAATCTTACGTGCATGTCGTCGAGAAATATTCTTAATTTTTCGATACGAGTCCAATAATGAAAGTTTTTATTTTTGGACGACGAGTGAATAGTAAATCGGGATTTCTCGATAAACGAACCGAGCTCGTTTATCAGAATTTCGAGAACGAGCTTGCGTTTTCTATATTTATATAGAATTACGAGTGTAATGAAAGTGAGTAGGAGTTAAGAGGGTGAGTAACGAAGAATGTGGGTAATTAGTCGTTAAAACGAGACGAAACGAGATATTTAACGACTAACGGGTTAATATCTTAAATATCTAAGGCTACCCCACCAAAACTGAAAGATATTATGGACTAGATTAGGATATATTTGATATATTCTAATACTAAGTAAGACAGTTCAAGTGTGAATTCCTTAGTCGTAATTGTTGACTCAAGTGTGAATTCCTTAGTCGTAATTGTTGACTAAGGAAGACAAGACAATTTAGAATTGTCTTCTTCGCTTATAAATAAGGGAGCTTGGTCTTACGAATCGATATATGAAAATATACGAAAACATTAGCTTAGAGCTTTTGGCTTGCAAACACTCTTAACTCACGTTGATTTTCAGCCCACACACAACTCACACACACTAACACCTAAAACACACACACCATTCACGCATATACCATTTTTAGCTTGAGCTCAAGCTTTTGAGCTCCGATTTGAGCACCGAGACGAGCGCCGATCATCTTTTCGATCACGTATCTAAGTAGGTAAGATCTCTACCTACGTTTTGATGGTTTTCTTTTCGATTTTCGTCGACGTCGAAAAACGTTGATTCTCGACTTTATTTTGAAACGACGTCGGATCGTCGTGAAATTTTAGTATGTTGTTCTTGGGTAAATGTTGAGCATGTTTAATGAAGGGAGTAAGAACGGAACGAACCGTAGCTATGAAACCCATGAGGGCAGCCCCGTTTTTCACATATTAGCTTGTCTTTCGATTTTTGTTTGATCGTTTTGACTTGATATTTGTGCTTAGGGGTATGCTAGAATCGATATATATTAAATTCGTATTTTTCCAAGCACGAAAATTGTATAAATTTTTAGAGTATGATTATTTAAATTCGTGAAGTTTGAGACGTTGCATAATGAATATTATTGCGTATATGTGTTCTACGATATCACATGAGCATGCTAATTGATTTACAATTTATGGATGATAATTGTTGAACGAAATTAAAACTGGAATTCTGTCAAAATTTTACAGCAGTTTCAAGCTTATGTTTCGATGAGTTTTCATTGCTTGATGGCTCTGAAATTTTAGTATGTTTATCTATGATATGTGTATTTCGTTGCTGCAAAATTTCATGTCTTTTGGATGATGTTTGCTATTTTAAAGATATTTTGAAAAATCCTTGACAGAATCTGTCAACTATTGGTAGAGTTCACAAAAACGTTTATATCTATTAATCCATGAAGGATTTTGCATCACCGTTTTTTTTAAACGAAACTAGACTTCAATACTTTTCTAAAAACATAAGATTTCGATTTTTATGACCTCTGAAACAGAGCAGTTTATTATTTCAAAAATGCCCTGTTCTGCTGTCATATTTGTCCAACAGTAAAAGTGTAGGAGTTTCATTGTTTATTTGGCAGATCATATGAACGTTTTCTCTTGTGAAATTTTAACCAAATCTTCAAGGATACCTTTAGTTTTGGCTGATTAAATTTGATGGAATTTTATTAAGGTTTGCCTTGGTTTCTAATGGCCTAAACAAAATTTGCAGAAACTGTCAATCTTTGACAGCCTGCACTAAAAGAGCAATATCTCCAAAAACCTTTAACCTTTTTGGTTAACTACCATTTTTAGAGTGAACTACACTTCATGAAGTTTTTGAGATCAATTGGTATGAGAGTTTATGATGATTGAGTTGGTTGTTATGAATTTTTAAAGATGACACAAAAACAGCAAAACTTTCTAGAAAACAACTTGATTATATTTGTTTTGATGGATGATACGATATGACTAAATGGTGTGAGTTGTGAGAGTTATGATTAACGCACATAAATGTTGGTATCTGACACTCGAACAATTGGTGTCGAGTATAAATGATAGTTTACTGATAAAGAGTTTGATGATTTTGAATTGTTTGGTTTGCGTTGAAAAGATGTCAAGATGTTAAGTTTTGAGTCGAGAGACGAGTTCACGTAGTGAGATTCACGCGTTGAAATCTCGTGGCTGACATTATATATGAATAGGTCATGCCGAAATTTTTAGTGAAATTAGAATTTGAGCATAGTCAATTCTTATTGACCCGTGACTCAAATACATGCCTAATGGAAAGTTTAACTTTCTAATCGGTTAATTAGACGAGATGAGAGCGAATAGATCTGCTAAGAAAGTGGACTTTTCGATGTGTTAAATATTTCTTTTAATTGAAGCGCTGCTAATTATAACATAAGGATGTTATAATTAATGAGTAATGACGAGAGATAATAATTGTTATATTGATTAACAATCAAGAGAGATGAACATTAGAGATACTAATGTTTCATAAAAGAGATTAGATTATTAATCGAGGTTTCTTTTATAACTTCTCACCAATTCTTCATAACGATGAAGGTCCTTTTGGGAAGTAACGACTTGAGGGAGAGAGTGACGTTACTCATTGATACAGAGACACAACGAGGTGGGCATTACTTTTACTATACGTATATAGAGATCCCCTGCGTGTCGTAGGCCTCTTATACGAATGAATGCATGAGATGATTTAACTGTTAATTTCAGTTTTATATATATCTATCAAATGAGTTTAATGTTACATTTGAGCAAGTTATTTCGTTACAAAATATTTGAGTTAAAGTTATTTCAAGTATTGTCTTGCCATAAAATGTTTAAATTTTAGTATGATATCTATCTGCTTTGGCTTTGCCAATGATGCAATCGAATTCGGGTCCTGAGCAGTTGATAGCTATCCTGCCAGGGCTAGTGTACACCAGTGACCGTGAGTCATCTAGCGGGTTGGCCGGTCAAGTGACCGTGAGAGGTGGCCACCTCTCCGGCACACAGTTTCAGATATGATAGATTACAAAAGAACTTAGTCTGATCAGACGAACTTTAAGAATCACAAATGAACTTAGTAAGCTTGGACCTTTTTAGCGAAAAACTCCCTTGCTGTACTGTTTATGATGGCACGACAATTTACAATTTTGAAGCATGTATTTTTATACCTAGGCATCCGTGCCCACTGAGTACTTTTGTACTCAGCCCTGCATATGTTTTCTAAATGTGCAGGTTGAGCTGATGTGATGATGGTGCTGCAATGAGCGGAGTCTCCAGGGTTGTTAATAAATAGTTAACCTGTCTAGAATATGTCTTCATACATATGTCTAGCTACTTTCCGCTGCAAGATGTTGTTGATGTTATAGTATGTTATGTCATACTTTGAGTCTTAAGAGAATGGTTTCATATGATGTATAACTTGATTAATGATATTAATTAAGTTTTATGTTGTCTTTCATAGACTGTTCAAAAGAGTATTAATGAGTAAATACGATGATTTTTCTTAAGTTAAGTAAGATTTACGGTTTCAAATGATGCCCCTTTCTTTCCCTTATTCTTTAACCCCATCCCTAGTCGTAGATCACTCGGCTTAACTATCCTTAGTTAAGGCGGGCTGTGACAGAGTGGTATCAGAGCGAAGGAAAGCTCTGAATTAGAAGTCTTGAGTTTAGTCTAGAATGAGTCACTAGACTAATAGTTATTAACAACCGTGAGCTCAGCGCACCATCACACCAGGCTCAACGAGGTATGTAAAATTTCAAAGTTTATTTGACGTTAAATTTTGAAGAGCATGATGTTGAGGTTATATGATGAGTTATGATGTTACACTTTAAAGGTGCATAGTTTGAGTTTGAGGATGACAACATGATTAATAATGAGTTATTATGTTGTAAGAGCATATGTTGATGTTACATGATGAATCATGAGAGCGTTTATATCATATGATGTTATATGATTGAGGATGCATAATTATGAGTTATGATGTGATGTATTTGAGATGTTTTGTGATGAGAATTGTTTGAGCAGTTGTGATAAGTCACGATGATTTAGATGAAGGAATCTAATGTCATTGTTAAGAGAGATTTTTTTTTTACTAAGTAGAAGGATGAAATGAGAACTTAGAGCTAAAGCTTGAGAGAATTAGCAATTGCTTTAAGTACTTGTTGGTTTGAGTTATGAGTTTGAGTTATGCGCTTGAGTATAATAGCATGATTAATGGTGAGTTATTAGCATGCTGCAATGAGATATTGTACGATATGTTTGAGATGTTTTGTGATGCGAGTTTTGCTCACGTAACCTGAATGGTACTTGAGAAGGTATCATGAGCCATAGTCTTTGGAGATGGCTTTGAGAGAGAATTGTTTGAGTTGTCTTACTGAGTCGCGATAATTTAGATTAAGGGATCTAATATCATTGTTTAGAGAGGTTACCTACTTTGTAAAGATGGGACGAGATGAGAATTTAGATGTTTTGAGCTTGAGTTTTAAGATAACAGTACTACTTAATAGGAGTTTTTCTAAGTTATGTTTTGTTTATTTCTGTTGCTGGAGCCAAGTAGAGTTAGTTCCTAGAGTCACCTTTAAGTTCTCCTTATAGGTTGGCCAGGACTGTTGGCACTGCACGAAAGTGGACTGTTGTGAGATCGAACTCAGGAAAGATCGGATACGAGGACGAGGCGTACAGTATGTGGTACAGAGATACCCTAGCAGATTTTCAAACACATGTTCATAGACTATGAAAGGATGAAAGCCTTATGGTTGTTACTAGACTGGATGGCATCGTGCACCTAGTCCCCGTGCTACCAATCGAGTGGTAGGATTGAGCAAGGAAGAAAGCCACTCAATATGATGGGACATGTCGTCTTGAGCATTGGACCCACAGGAGATGGGATTTATTACAGATACCCAGATTTTCTATGCGGATCTACTGACCGGATGCTTGTTTTCTACCAGGGACTCCAGAAGAGTGTAGTAGATATCGAGTCGATCCTTGAGTATCAGTTACCAAAGATGATAAAATGTTAAACGATAATGAGGATGAGAAGTAGCCGAGGAGGGCTAGAGTTGATGAGGATGAGAAGAGAAGCCGATGTAGGCTAGAGCTAAGGATGATCTTGAGAGTATGCGCGGTACACCCTCGTTTTTGATTAGTTGCAATTACATTGCGATGTATATAACTTACTTAGGAGATACTGGTACTTGAGATTTTGACATGATGATAGATAAGCATGCGAATTTAGTACCCTACTGATGTTAAATAGATGGATGTTCCTAGTGTGCTAAAGTAGCAACTAGATAAGTTAACTGGTAGCAATTACCGTAGGAGGTCCAGACCGAGACATAGTACTATTAATGGTGTCGATTTAGAAGGGACATTACGATAGATACTATGGTTTTTGTAGGGTTTAAATAACCCCTTTATGTAAGTCCTCTAAAAAGAGGCATTCTACTGATGGATATATTAGGTTGACCAGAGTGGTCTTTTTGTTAGCATTTCGTGAGTGCTTATTGCCTTACAGATGAATGTTAAAGTGACCGTGAGGGTTTCCTTAAAGTTGAGTTAGTAAATTGAACTTGAGTTTCGAGGATGCTTAGAGCGTTGGTCGAGTTGAGTTTTCCTTTTGTGATTTCAAAAATGCCTCAAAGATGTCATCAAGAGTGTGATGTGAAGGATAGGCGGGATAATACTCCGCCACCACCACCGCAACATGAGAGGAGAGTCGAAAAATATTGAACTTTCGAAACAAGAGTCTAGAACATAGGACCTTAAGTTTAAGTTTTTAGCTTGCTGGTGTGAACTTAAGTTTTGTTATGTATAGTATGTTGAGGATTTAGAAGACACAGAATTTCCAAGTTCGGGATAGTATATCCCGTGTGACTGGGGAGTGATTATGTTGGACCTGGCCAGTCCGCATGATCCAAATCTCAGTAGACGTGTTTTGGGTTTATAAACCCATGTGTTTCAACTTTCGGTTGAAAGCCAGATGGGTTCTTACTCTAGGTCATTTTTGTTCGACCTGGTAGTTACTTCATTCTACCCTCTGGCCATTCATTTGAGTCTCTTGAACAATTTGTTTTGATGTCATTCTAGGGTTGAACCCTTACAACTTTTGAGTTATCCTAGTAGATTCTTTTAATGTATAAGACTAGTGAGAGGCACGTCAGAGGACTTTAACACCTGAGCAACTGGTAAACTATACTTGAGAACAATTGAAGACTACTCTTGAGAAGTATGTACCAAGGAGTACAGTAAGCAGAGAGAGGCTGATTATCGAAGTTTGATGCAAGGAAAGAAATCGGTTGTAGAGTATAATTGAGAATTCTGTGAGCTATCACGTTCGCTCATCAGAAGATGGATACTGATGAAGAGATGTCTAAGTTTTAAGTGTTAGTTTAAGGCAGGACTTTAAGGTAGTATGGGCAAGTTATTGGATGCACCAGTTAGAATCCTGTTTAATACAGGAGCCTCGCATTCTTTAATTGGTTGAAGCATGTTACCTTCAAACTCGAACCAAAACAAGCTAGTCCCGAGTTGAGAGTAATCACTCCTGTAGGAAGAGCTACTACAGTTTCTCACATGATTTCTAACTTAGAGCTTGAGTTAGGATCACTAAAGATGAAAACAAGAACCTTGCACTTAATGCCTATGTGGAACGTAGACATTATTCTAAGGATGGACTGGTTAGCAGAGAACTTTGCCCCGATTGATTGTAAGAAAAGACAGATAACTTTCCAACCACCTGGGAAGGAACAGACATGTTTTCACGGCATTGATAGAAAGAATAGAGTTCCAATCGTTTCGGCACTTCAGGCGTCGAAATTGGTAAAGAAGAAAGGAGCACAAGCTTACCTAGTTTACTTGAATGATGAAGGAGAATCAAGTAAAAAAAAAAAAAAAAAACTTTGAGGATGTAGCAGTGGTAAGAGAATATAGAGATGTATTTCCCGAGGTCTTACCAGGATTGCCACCAACAAGATAGTTGGAGTTCACTATCGACCTAGAACCTGGATCAGCACCAGTGTCGAAGGCACCCTATAGAATGGCGCCTAAGGAGCTACAAGAGCTGAAGATTCAGCTACAAGAATTGCTCAAGTTAGGTTTTATTAGATATAGTGTATCCCTGTGGGGAGCACCAGTCCTTTTTGTCAAAAAGAAGGATGGCACGTTGAGAATGTGCATAGATTATCGAGAGCTGAATAAATTAACACTCAAGAACAAATATCCTTTACCAATGATAGATGACTTGTTTGATCAATTACGAGGAGCGAGCTTTTTCTTGAAAGTTGACTTGAGATCATATTACCACCAGTTCAAATTTTGACAGAAGGATATACCTAAGACAACTTTTCAAATGAGGTATGAGCACTATGAGTTCATAGTTATGCCATTCGATTTGATGAAGGCACCAGTAGTTTTCATGGATCACATGAATCGAGTTTTCATCAATAACTGGATAAATTTGTCCTAGTTTTCATAGATGATATTCTCATCTATTCGAAGAATGAGCAGGAGCTCCAAAACATTTGAAAACGATGTTGGAAACACTAAGAGTTGAGAAGCTTTTTTTCCAAATTCACCAAGTGCGAGTTTTAGTTGAACGAAGTAACTTTACTAGGACATGTTATATCATCTGAAGGAATTAAAGTTGACCCCGCCAAGGTACAAGCTGTATATGAGTGGAGATCACCAACTACACCTAACGAGATTCGCAGCTTTTTAGGCTTAGCAGGATACTATCAGAGGTTTATTGAAGGATTTTCCACGATAGCAAGACCGATGACACAATTACTTAGAAAATAAGCTAAATACAATTGGAAAGAGGAGTGTGAAAAGAGTTTTTAAGAGCTTAAAGGAAATTGACTACAGCACCAGTGCTGATAGTCCTAGAAATGGATAAAGAGTATACCATCTACGCAGATGCGTTAGAGAATGGGCTAGGATGTGTTTTGATGCAAGAAGAAAGAGTTATAGTCTATGCATCACGATAACTTAGACCCCACGAGATAAATTATCCAACGCATGATTTAGAGCTTGCAGCCGTTGTGCATGCCCTGAAAATTTGGAGACATCATCTCTACGGAGTTAGATGTGAGATTTTCACGAACCACAAAACTTTGAAATACTTTTTCGAGCATAAGGATATTAACATGAGGCAAAGGAGATGGCTCGAATTAGTAAAGGATGTTAACTGCGACATTAATTATCACCCTGGCAAGGCCAATGTAGTAGTCGATGCATTGAGCCGAAAGGTCTCGTCAAAGTTAGGATGTCTTCTCACGAGAGAGGATGAGCTTATAAAGGACTTTGACAAGATGATGATAGAGATGATAAAACCACCAGAGACGATAGCGAGTATTGTTGCGACGATGCCTAGTTTGAGGAAAATGGTGATTGAAGCACAAGGAAAGATGAGACAATGAACAAGTTACGAGAAAGGATAAGAGCATGAGATCTCAAGAGTTACCAAAAAAAAAAAAGCATCAGACAATGCTATTTTATTTGAGGGGAGAATATGCATTCCCCGCGATGATGAACTTAAGAATACGATCATGAGTGAGACTCATAACACGCCTTACACCGCCCACCCAGGAGGCACAAAGATGTATCAGGTTGTGAAAAATAGATTTTTGTGGGACGGAATGAAATGAGACATAGCTTCGTTTGTAGAGCGATGCTTAGCTTGTCAGCAAGTGAAAGCATTACACCAACGACCCTATGGGAAGTTAAAACCGTTGGAGATTCCCGAGTGGAAATGGGATCACATAGCGATGGATTTTGTGATAGCTTTACCGAAAAGTCAAAGAGGAAATACAGCAATTTGGGTGATTGTAGATCGACTAACAAAATATGCACATTTCATACCGATCCTAATCGCGTATGGACCAGATAAGTTAGCACAATTGTATGTTCGTGACATTATAAGATTGCATTGAGTACCAGTGTAGATCACCTCAAAAAAAAAAAAAAAAAAAAAAAATTACATCACGTTTTTGGATGAGTTACAGAAAGAGTTGGGTACAAGGATGAATTTTAGCATAGCAGACGATAGAAGATATGATAAGAACTACTATCCTTGATAGAGGAGGAAATCGGGAGAATGTGTTGCCACTAATTGAGTTTGCATATAAGACGTGAGACAAAGTTTCGAGATAGGAGACTAAGTTTTCTTGAAGGTTTCACCCTCAAAGGGGATGAATAGATTTGGAGTTAAAGGACAGCTTAGACCCAGAGTTATAAGTCCTTACGAGATATTGCAAAAGATAGGTCCAATAGCGTATAGGTTGGTTTTGTCACCTAGCTTTGGAAATGTGCATAACGTGTTTCACGTGTCACAATTGAGAGGATATATATTTTCGGCAATTGAGAGAGACCTCAGACGATGTTAGATCATAAAATTCGGCAATTGAGTAATAAGTCGATTGCATTGGATAAGGTCCAATGGAGATATGATAGTTAAGAAAGAAGTGGAAAGAGAGCTTGAGGATAAGATGTGAGAGAAGTACCCGATACATTTACAAGAGGTACAAATTTCGGGACGAAATTTATTTTAAGGGGGAAGGTATGTAATACCCGGGCTTTTGATGACGTGTTTAATTGCTTAAGTTTGAGTAAGTAGGGTATAAGATCCCTTGTTTGATTACCTTGTATAGAGATGAGGAGTTATATGAAGTTTTGTTGTTATATTTTAAAGATGTTGAGATGTTCTTTTGATGATGTGAGGATGATGTGTGATTTTATATCTGTAATTGAGTTTGAGTATTTGAATAATTCGAGATAATTATTTGAATGAGAACGGTGAACTCGGAAGTGAGATCTGAGTCCGTTAAGACGTTTTTGAAATTTTTGACTTTTTGACGATGAATAGTAAAATACTGCTATTTCGTCTTTTTGTCGACTTTCAAAATCTTACGTGCATGTCGTCGAGAAATATTCTTAATTTTTCGATACGAGTCCAATAATGAAAGTTTTTATTTTTGGACGACGAGTGAATAGTAAATCGGGATTTCTCGATAAACGAACCGAGCTCGTTTATCAGAATTTCGAGAACGAGCTTGCGTTTTCTATATTTATATAGAATTACGAGTGTAATGAAAGTGAGTAGGAGTTAAGAGGGTGAGTAACGAAGAATGTGGGTAATTAGTCGTTAAAACGAGACGAAACGAGATATTTAACGACAAACGGGTTAATATCTTAAATATCTAAGGCTACCCCACCAAAACTGAAAGATATTATGGACTAGATTAGGATATATTTGATATATTCTAATACTAAGTAAGACAGTTCAAGTGTGAATTCCTTAGTCGTAATTGTTGACTCAAGTGTGAATTCCTTAGTCGTAATTGTTGACTAAGGAAGACAAGACAATTTAGAATTGTCTTCTTCGCTTATAAATAAGGGAGCTTGGTCTTACGAATCGATATATGAAAATATACGAAAACATTAGCTTAGAGCTTTTGGCTTGCAAACACTCTTAACTCACGTTGATTTTCAGCCCACACACAACTCACACACACTAACACCTAAAACACACACACCATTCACGCATATACCATTTTTAGCTTGAGCTCAAGCTTTTGAGCTCCGATTTGAGCACCGAGACGAGCGCCGATCATCTTTTCGATCACGTATCTAAGTAGGTAAGATCTCTACCTACGTTTTGATGGTTTTCTTTTCGATTTTCGTCGACGTCGAAAAACGTTGATTCTCGACTTTATTTTGAAACGACGTCGGATCGTCGTGAAATTTTAGTATGTTGTTCTTGGGTAAATGTTGAGCATGTTTAATGAAGGGAGTAAGAACGGAACGAACCGTAGCTATGAAACCCATGAGGGCAGCCCCGTTTTTCACATATTAGCTTGTCTTTCGATTTTTGTTTGATCGTTTTGACTTGATATTTGTGCTTAGGGGTATGCTAGAATCGATATATATTAAATTCGTATTTTTCCAAGCACGAAAATTGTATAAATTTTTAGAGTATGATTATTTAAATTCGTGAAGTTTGAGACGTTGCATAATGAATATTATTGCGTATATGTGTTCTACGATATCACATGAGCATGCTAATTGATTTACAATTTATGGATGATAATTGTTGAACGAAATTAAAACTGGAATTCTGTCAAAATTTTACAGCAGTTTCAAGCTTATGTTTCGATGAGTTTTCATTGCTTGATGGCTCTGAAATTTTAGTATGTTTATCTATGATATGTGTATTTCGTTGCTGCAAAATTTCATGTCTTTTGGATGATGTTTGCTATTTTAAAGATATTTTGAAAAATCCTTGACAGAATCTGTCAACTATTGGTAGAGTTCACAAAAACGTTTATATCTATTAATCCATGAAGGATTTTGCATCACCGTTTTTTTTAAACGAAACTAGACTTCAATACTTTTCTAAAAACATAAGATTTCGATTTTTATGACCTCTGAAACAGAGCAGTTTATTATTTCAAAAATGCCCTGTTCTGCTGTCATATTTGTCCAACAGTAAAAGTGTAGGAGTTTCATTGTTTATTTGGCAGATCATATGAACGTTTTCTCTTGTGAAATTTTAACCAAATCTTCAAGGATACCTTTAGTTTTGGCTGATTAAATTTGATGGAATTTTATTAAGGTTTGCCTTGGTTTCTAATGGCCTAAACAAAATTTGCAGAAACTGTCAATCTTTGACAGCCTGCACTAAAAGAGCAATATCTCCAAAAACCTTTAACCTTTTTGGTTAACTACCATTTTTAGAGTGAACTACACTTCATGAAGTTTTTGAGATCAATTGGTATGAGAGTTTATGATGATTGAGTTGGTTGTTATGAATTTTTAAAGATGACACAAAAACAGCAAAACTTTCTAGAAAACAACTTGATTATATTTGTTTTGATGGATGATACGATATGACTAAATGGTGTGAGTTGTGAGAGTTATGATTAACGCACATAAATGTTGGTATCTGACACTCGAACAATTGGTGTCGAGTATAAATGATAGTTTACTGATAAAGAGTTTGATGATTTTGAATTGTTTGGTTTGCGTTGAAAAGATGTCAAGATGTTAAGTTTTGAGTCGAGAGACGAGTTCACGTAGTGAGATTCACGCGTTGAAATCTCGTGGCTGACATTATATATGAATAGGTCATGCCGAAATTTTTAGTGAAATTAGAATTTGAGCATAGTCAATTCTTATTGACCCGTGACTCAAATACATGCCTAATGGAAAGTTTAACTTTCTAATCGGTTAATTAGACGAGATGAGAGCGAATAGATCTGCTAAGAAAGTGGACTTTTCGATGTGTTAAATATTTCTTTTAATTGAAGCGCTGCTAATTATAACATAAGGATGTTATAATTAATGAGTAATGACGAGAGATAATAATTGTTATATTGATTAACAATCAAGAGAGATGAACATTAGAGATACTAATGTTTCATAAAAGAGATTAGATTATTAATCGAGGTTTCTTTTATAACTTCTCACCAATTCTTCATAACGATGAAGGTCCTTTTGGGAAGTAACGACTTGAGGGAGAGAGTGACGTTACTCATTGATACAGAGACACAACGAGGTGGGCATTACTTTTACTATACGTATATAGAGATCCCCTGCGTGTCGTAGGCCTCTTATACGAATGAATGCATGAGATGATTTAACTGTTAATTTCAGTTTTATATATATCTATCAAATGAGTTTAATGTTACATTTGAGCAAGTTATTTCGTTACAAAATATTTGAGTTAAAGTTATTTCAAGTATTGTCTTGCCATAAAATGTTTAAATTTTAGTATGATATCTATCTGCTTTGGCTTTGCCAATGATGCAATCGAATTCGGGTCCTGAGCAGTTGATAGCTATCCTGCCAGGGCTAGTGTACACCAGTGACCGTGAGTCATCTAGCGGGTTGGCCGGTCAAGTGACCGTGAGAGGTGGCCACCTCTCCGGCACACAGTTTCAGATATGATAGATTACAAAAGAACTTAGTCTGATCAGACGAACTTTAAGAATCACAAATGAACTTAGTAAGCTTGGACCTTTTTAGCGAAAAACTCCCTTGCTGTACTGTTTATGATGGCACGACAATTTACAATTTTGAAGCATGTATTTTTATACCTAGGCATCCGTGCCCACTGAGTACTTTTGTACTCAGCCCTGCATATGTTTTCTAAATGTGCAGGTTGAGCTGATGTGATGATGGTGCTGCAATGAGCGGAGTCTCCAGGGTTGTTAATAAATAGTTAACCTGTCTAGAATATGTCTTCATACATATGTCTAGCTACTTTCCGCTGCAAGATGTTGTTGATGTTATAGTATGTTATGTCATACTTTGAGTCTTAAGAGAATGGTTTCATATGATGTATAACTTGATTAATGATATTAATTAAGTTTTATGTTGTCTTTCATAGACTGTTCAAAAGAGTATTAATGAGTAAATACGATGATTTTTCTTAAGTTAAGTAAGATTTACGGTTTCAAATGATGCCCCTTTCTTTCCCTTATTCTTTAACCCCATCCCTAGTCGTAGATCACTCGGCTTAACTATCCTTAGTTAAGGCGGGCTGTGACAACTAGGCTCTGAACCGAGAACGTGTACTCGTTCCTCCATCTTCAGGTTACCAAACCCAACAATCGAAAGGCCGAAACCTTCTCTATATTTTCCCGACCAAAGGCCACAATATCCTTCGGAGGCCAACGTCGAATTCCCGACTTAGCCATCGGCCAACTTACGGCCTTCGTTTCTCACTATCCTTACGACGAAAAAGGATCAAGAAACCACCGTTGTGTAGCCTGATCTATCTCGCACGAGGAAAACTAAGTCGTAGACCTTCGCGGCTAAACCCCATCGCGGAACGACGACCAGAAAAACCCCCGGCGAACAACTTCCATTAGTGCTCACTTGGACAAGGGTAAGTTGACGCCCTTATTTCGATGCATTCCCGTTTCTATTATATTATGGGAAATTTCTGGGGTATAGATGGGAGTGTGGTAAATATTCGTACAAAGTTTCATATCATTTGAACTTCGTTTACTACCCTTTTAAAATTCGAGAAGTCTACTGCCGTATCTGCTAAAACTGTCGTGAGGCAGATGATTAGGTTAATTATTTCAGTAACCATATGTTGATATTTAGCTCTCAAATTTTTATTCTATGAAGATATATGTGTTAGCTATCTACATATAAAATTTGAGCTCATTCAGGTAACGTTTGCTATTTTTTCAAAAATCTGGACTTTCAGTTGGCAGAAACTGCCGAATCTGGTAGGCGATGGGAAAATCGCTATATCTCTTAAACTACTTGGAGTTTTTCAACATACTTTTTTTTCAATTAAACTAGACTCAAAGAGGTTTCTATTGATATAAAATTCGACTCCATACGAGTTCGGAGTAAAAGCAGTTTATTAGTTGAAGTTGAATCTATACAGTTTTGTTGAGATGGAAATGATTCAAAATAATTCCTATTAAGGATTTTAAAGTTTTATTGTTGATAAAATATCACTTTTAGTTTATAAATGAGCTATTGATGTGTATATATATATATTGGTGATTGGCATTATTAAATGGGGAAAAGGAAAACGTTTTATGTTTATAGAATTATTCTTTATTTATAATAGATAAATAAATTAATAATATAAAATGGAATTTCCTACATCCTCAAAGGTACATGAAGTATTTTGATAAAGGAAGAACGATTGTATATGAGTTAGATATAGTCGTTTAAGGAAATATGGGTAGTTAGAGAAATGAGTGAATAGTGATTCACTGCATTTGTTGTTATCTTTTCTATTATTCACTCGAACACATGTTTTCGTGTTATTAAAGGTTCAAATAAACAAAAGCGTCTGAGTAACCTATCGCGCTAAGGAAAGAGAATCATTGTCTTAAGTAGCAAAACACTGCAATCAGGTGGGCATTACTTTTACTATACGTATATAGAGATCCCCTACGTATCGTAGGCCTCTTATACGAATGAATGCATGAGATGATCTAACTGTTAGTTTCAGTTTCATATATATCAAATGAGTTTAAATGATACATTCAAGCAAGTTATTTCATGACAAAATCTTTGAGTTAAAGTTATTTCAAGTATTGTCTTGCCATAAAATGTTTCAATTTTAGTATGATATCTATCTGCTTTGGCTTTGCCAATGATGCAATCGAATTCGGGTCCTGAGCAGTTGATAGCTATCCTGCCAGGACTAGTGTACACCAGTGACCGTGAGTCATCTAGCGGGTTGGCCGGTCAAGTGACCGTGAGAGGTGGCCACCTCTCCGGCACAAAGTTCCAGATATGATAGATTACAAGAGAACTTAGTCTGCAGACGAACTTTAAGAATCACAAATGAACTTAGTAAGCTTGGGCCTTTTTAGCGAAAAACTCCCTTGCTGTACTGTTTATGATGGCATGACAATTTACAGTTTTGAAGCATGTATTTTTATACCTAGGCATACGTGCCCACTGAGTGCTTTTGTACTCAGCCCTGCATATGTTTTCTAAATGTGCAGGTTGAGCTGATGTGATGATGGTGCTGCAATGAGCGGAGTCTCCAGGGTTGTTAATAAATAGTTAACCTGTCTAGAATATGTCTTCATACATATGTCTAGCTACTTTCCGCTGCAAGATGTTGTTGATGTTATAGTATGTTATGTCATACTTTGAGTCTTAAGAGAATGGTTTCATATGATGTATAACTTGATTAATGATATTAATTAAGTTTTATGCTGTCTTTCATAGACTATTTTCAATTGAGTATTCATGAATAAAAATGACGAGTTTTATTAAGATGAGTAAGTGTTACGGCTATAAATGACGCCCCTTTTCTTCCCCTTCTTCTTTAACCCCATCCCTAATCGTAGATCACTCGGCTTAACTATCCTTAGTTAGGGCGGGCTGTGACAAAGTGGTATCAGAGCGAAGGAAAGCTCTGAATTATAAGTCTTGAGTTTAGTCTAGAATGAGTCACTAGACTAATAGTTATTAACAACTGTGAGCTCAGCGCACCATCACACCAGACTCAACGAGGTATGTAAAATTTCAAAGTTTATTTGACATTAAATTTTGAAGAGCATGGTGTTGAGGTTATATGATGAGTTATGATGTTACACTTTGAAGGTGCATAGTTTGAGTTTGAGGATGACAACATGATTAATAATGAGTTATTATGTTGTAAGAGCATATGTTGACGTTACATGATGAATCATGAGAGCGTTTATATCATATGATGTTATATGATTGAGGATGCATAATTATGAGTTATGATGTGATGTATTTGAGATGTTTTGTGATGAGAATTGTTTGAGCAATTGTGATAAGTCACGATGATTTAGATGAAGGAATCTAATGTCATTGTTAAGAGAGATTTTTTTTCTAAGTAGAAGGATGAAATGAGAACTTAGAGCTAAAGCTTGAGAGAATTAGCAATTGCTTTAAGTACTTGTTGGTTTGAGTTATGAGTTTGAGTTATGAGCTTGAATATAATAGCATGATTAATGATGAGTTATTAGCATGTTGCAATGAGATATTGTACGATATGTTGAGTTGTTTTGTGACGCGAGTTTTGCTCACGCAACCTTAATGGTACTTGAGGAGGTATCATGAGCCATAGTCTTTGGAGATGGCTTTGAGAGAAAATTGTTGAGTTGTCTTACTGAGTCACGATGATTTAGATTAAGGGATCTAATATCATTGTTTAGAGAGATTCCCTACTGAGTAAAGATGGGACGAGATGAGAATTTAGATGTTTTGAGCTTGAGTTTTAAGATAACAGTACTACTTAGTAGGAGTTTTGCTAAGTTATGTTTTGTTTATTTCTGTTGCTGGAGCCAAGTAGAGTTAGTTCCTAGAGTCACCTTTAAGTTCTCCTTATAGGTTGGCCAGGACTGTTGGCACTGCACGAAAGTGGACTGTTGTGAGATCGAACTCAGGGAAGATCGGATACGAGGACGAGGCGTACAGTATGTGGTACAGAGATACCCTAGCAGATTTTCAAACACATGTTCATAGACTATGAAAGGATGAGAAAGAGCCAAGGAAGGCTAGGGTTGAAAGGATGAGAAGTAGCCAAGGAGGGCTAGAGTTGATGAGAATGAGAAGAGAAGCCGATGTAGGCTAGAGCTAAGGATGATCTTGAGAGTATGAGCAGTACACCCTTGTTTTTGATTAGTTTCAATTATATTGCGATGTATATAACTTACTTAGGAGATATTGATACTTGAGCTTTTGACATGCTGATAGATAAGCATGCGAATATAGTACCCTACTGATGTTAAATAGATGGATGTTCCTAGTGTGCTAAAGTAGCAACTAGATGAGTTAACTGGTAACAATTACCGTAGGAAGTCCAAACCGAGACATAGCACCATTAATGGTGTCGGTTTAGAAGGGACATTACGATAGATACTATGGTTTTTGTAGGGTTTATATAACCCCTTTATGTAAGTCCTCTAAAAAGAGGCATTCTACTGATGGATATATATTAGGTTGACCAGAGTGGTCTTTTTGTTAGCATTTTGTGAGTGCTTATTGCCTTACAGATGAATGTTAAGGCGACCGTGAAGGTTTCCTTAAAGTTGAGTTAGTAAATTGAACTTGAGTTTCGAGGATGCTTAGAGCGTTGGTCGAGTTGAGTTTTCCTTTTGTGATTTCAAAAAAATGCCTCAAAGATATCATCAAGAGTGTGATGTGAAGGATAGGCGGGATAATACTCCGCCACCACCACCGCAACATGAGAGGAGAGTCGAAAAATATTGAACTTTCGAAACAAGAGTCTAGAACATAGGACCCTGAGTTTAAGCTTTTAGCTTGCTGGTATCAACTTAAGTTTTGTTATGTATAGTATTATGAGGGTTTAGAAGACACAGAATTTCCAAGTTCGGGATAGTATATCCCGTGTGACTGGGGAGTGATTATGTTGGACCTGGCCAGTCCGCATGATCCAAATCTCAGTAGACGTGTTTTGGGTTTAGAAACCCATGTGTTTCAACTTTCGGTTGAAAAGCCAGATGGGTTCTTACTCTAGGTCATTTTTGTTCGACCTGGTAGTTACTTCATTCTACCCTCTGGTCATTCATTTGAGTCTCTTGAAACAATTTGTTTTGATGTCATTCTAGGGTTGAACTCTTACAACTTTTGAGTTATCCTAGTAGATTCTCTTGATGTATAAGACTAGTGAGAGGCACGTCAGAGGACTTTAACACCCGAGAACAATTCAAGGCTACTCTTGAGAAATATGTACCGAGGAGTACAGTAAGCAGCGAGAGACTTATTATCGAAGTTTGATTCAAGGAAAGAAATCGATTGTAGAGTATAATTGAGAACTCTGTGAGCTATCACGTTCGCTCATCAGAAGATGGATACTGATGAAGAGATGTTTGAGTTTTAAGTGCTGGCTTAAGGCAGGACTTTAAGGTAGTATGGGCAAGATATTGGATGCACCAGTTAGAATCCTGTTTAATACAGGAGCCTTGCATTCTTTAAGTGTTTGAAGCATGTTACCTTCAAACTCGAACCAAAACGAGCTAGTCCCAAGTTGAGAGTAATCACTCCTGTAGGAAGAGCTACTACAGTTTCTCACATGATTTCTAAATTAGAATTTGAGTTAGGACCACTAAAGATGAAAACAAGAACCTTGCACTTAATGCCTATGTGGAACGTAGACATTATTCTAAGGATGGAGTAAATTGAGTATATGATGTCAATTGATGATTTTGATATGAGTTAGTTTAATAAAATTAGGGATATGTGTATCTATGCTCTAATTTGTAAATTAATGGGTTATATGTGAGATTAATTGGCTAAGATTGATAGATCTATGAATGGATTAAAGTATCATGTGTGTTTATTAAATTTCAAAGAGTTTACTTTAATAAAAATCAGGACTTTTTGCCTATGTGTTATTTAAGTGATTTTGGCTTAAGATATATGTATTTGAGCATGATATTAGTGTATAATTATGTTTGAGTAAGTCTTTTGTTGGCTAAGAAATTTTTGACTTAGTTTAGTTTGTATGAGTTTTTGAGTTTTCATATTTTGAGAAGTCGATGATTGATAAAATGAGGTCTAATTGCTTTATGACCATTATGTGAAAGTTTGTCATGTTTTATTAAGAGTTTTATGATGATACATGAAGTTTCATTAGAGTTTAGTTTACATGATAAAAGGGAATCTATATGTGTATAATGATTTATATGATGAATGAGATCATGTTTGAGTATTTGAGTAATTTTGAGCACGAAAATGAGAAGAGAATTTTAATGATGCGTTCGTTGAAATGTTTTACTTGAGATTTGAGGTTATGATGTAAGAAGAGAGTCAAGATTGAGTATGATGAGTATTATAATGTGCTTGAATGTTTTCAAGTGCTATATGTGTTTAAAATGAGCTTTGATTGGTTTTCTTTGAAGGGATGTTGAGTTGAGCATTTAAGAGTTTGAGATGAGATTTTGGTGAATTTCGTAGGCCTACGGACCTACTGTTATCGACGGTTTTTAGATGTCTAATAGCTTTGAAAATTTTATAGCAAATCCCTACATGAGTCTTAAGCACACCGGTAAACTTTCAAGTCATTTGGACTTCGTTTACTATTTTTTATAAAATACAAAACCTAAACTGCACATTACTACCGAGAATTTCAGAGAACAGAAGAAAGAGTCATTCATTTCAGTAGCTTCCTGTGTGATCTAGATTTCAAAATTTTTATGGTATTAACCTTATAGTGTTAGCTAGATATCCACCAAAGTTGAGCCCAGTTTGACAACGTTTACTATTTTTTCAAAAATCCAAGTTTTCGATTGCTCAAAACTACCGAATATGGTAGACTGTAGTAAAACAGTCATATCTCCTACAATACTTGGAGTTTTTGACTCTACTTTTTTTATATGAAACTAGACTCGAAGATCTTTCTTTTGGTATGAGTCTCGAGTCCAGGAGGTGTCGGAGTCAGAACAGGTTAGATTTTGAAGTTGAGTCAATGTAAAAACAAAGCATGTTTTGATAATGTTTGATTGTGTTTTTCTTATGGGCCTTAGGTGATTGTGTTGTCTATGTGTTTGAATGAGATTAGACGAGCCTTATATGAGAGACAAATCGAGACTTGGAACCATGATTTTCTTGAAACCTATCCTTGAACTTAAGGATTTGAGATGAGTGGAGAGTTTATATAGAGTTGAGTAAGGAGATAGAATATGAGATAGAGCATAAGTTTCCTTTCATGTCTCTGATAATCATAAGTTTTGATGTCGAGTCTAGAATAGTATCTCTAGACTTCTAAGAATGTCAGTAACCCTCAGCTCGCCGTCACACTGCCGCAACAAAGGTACGATAATAGTTTCAAAAATATACATATATGTAATTCAGATGTTATGAAAGTTTTTCAAGAAAATGTGCGCCTTATGTTTACGATGCTATGTGAATGCTTTTTGTCGTGTTTGGGACTACCCGAACCCATAACGACTCAATGAATGTATTTCGTGTTTGGGACAACCCGAGCCCTTAACGAATCAATGTATGTATGTATGTATGGTCGAGTTAGATTCCTTGAATCTTTCCGGCATAAGCAAAGTTTTCATGAAAGGGACATTAAATGTCCATATATGTTAAGGTTTCAAAAGAAACAGAAGTATGTATGTATGAATGAATGAAAAAGCTTTATGTTGTCGTTTTAGGCTAGCTGCCTATACGATTAGAATAATGGGTCCTCTTACAAACCGTTTGAGTACCACCCAAGAATGCTTTGAGAATGTTAATCGTGATAGCACCGCTTGATCGATTTAAGTAAAGACTGGTAAGATAGAAATGTTTAACATAGAGATGTTACAACATAGAGGCAATGCTTTAAGACTAAGGATTCACTTGAGCTATTTCAATAGCGGTGAGATTAAGTTTTTCACATAAGAACTTATGTTGCTTATGATTATGATGTTAGTCATGATAGCTTGGCTAGAACAACATAGAATGGACTTTCATGGTATCAATAACTTATGATGAAACACTTATTAGTAAGTGCTTTAAGTTAGAAGTTGACTTAGAGCTTTATAAGAGATAAGAAGTTGACATGATTGGGGGCGAAGCTCCCATTTGACTGAGTGATTCATTGTGCTGGGTCTGGTCAGCCCATATAACTAAGATCTCGGTGATTGTCAATTAGGATTTTGACCTTGAGTAGGGCGTCATCCCAATGTATAGACTCACACTATGTAGTTGTCACAATAAGATCTTATTTTACCACGATAAGCACAGTAATGACTAGAATGACTTAGTTTGCTGTCAGTTCTCGAAGTACTAGAAGGTGATATTCTCACAGTTAGAAAGATACACTAAGCATCAACCTATCTTTTGACCGATAGTCGGTAGAAACAAAGCAACTTCTGGAATCCCAAGTGGAGAACCAGGACAGATAACTAGTATGATAGAGTTTTCAACAAAATTTCAGGACGTGCTCCAAATGTGGTGGACACTTATGAGAAACGCGTGAAGGAGTTCGCAAACGAATGGCGTCATGAGATATTCAATTCCCCTACCAAGCCAAAGAAATATTACGTAGGAGCAACCAACGAGCAAGACTCTCACCATCGAATCACTGCTACCAAGGGAGAATGGGAAGACTCCGACACAATCTGGATATACACCACCTCAAGATGTGGTGAAGGAAAGAAAATGGAATGAAGAAAACAACAGAAAAATTCGAGAATAGAAAAAGAACTTTAGAATAAGACTTAAGATCCAACCCAACCTCAAAGCCAACAACCTCACACTAGAAGGGTGATTGTTTCGGCTAAAGTGTCAAAAGCTCCATCAATAGGAAGCAAGTATTTGTTTTAAACTTCAGAGAACTTGAGCACTATGTCTCATTAGCCCCAAAGTTGAATTACTTGACTTATGACTTAGAACTCGTTGTGGTTGTGCACGTGTTGGAAATTTGGAGATACTATCTCTACGGAGTTAAGTGTGAGGTCCTTATAGCTGACAAGAATTTGAAGTGCTTTTTTCGAGCAAAGAGATTTCAATGTAAGACAACAGAGACGATTCGAATTAGTGAAGATTTATGATGGTACCATCAATTGGAAATTAAGATAAGATGTTTCACCACTAAATATGAAGTACTGATTGGTGATTGCCTTATTCGGTTTAGTAATTGTTCACCATCCGGAGACAATATCAAGCTGTGTAGTTGCATCAAGAGTTAAGTGTGAATTGCAAGAAAGGATTATGAAAGCACGAAATGAAAATGGATATTGGTGAGAAAATGTGTCTCGCCTCAAGAATAAGAAAAACGAAAGGATTCACGAAAGTCAGGAATAGTGCACTAATGGTTAGTGGAGGATTGTGGATGTATACACTGAATATTAAGTCTCGCAGTTAAGAAAGTATGTGATTAAGAAATATGAGATAGTCCAAGCTCAAGGCGTAAGTTATGAAGAGAAATCAGTTTAGTGACTAGATTGTAAGGTTCAAGTGTTACGAGGCAATAATGCTGTTCTCGTCATGTAGTGGAACCATCACAGGATGGAAAAGGCTACAAAAGAGATGAATGAAACGAATGACTAGTATCACAAGCTAGAATACCAGGTGTGCAAATTTCGGGACGAAATTTATTTTAATGGGGGTAGTATGTAATGCCCCGCTCTTTTAAATACATATTAGATTAAATATGTGCATTAGTTATAAAATTCTTTTAATTATTTATGGTGATTATTTTGTTCAGATAATATTATTTCAGCAAAAGTCTGTATAAGAGATACAGAGCTGCGATTTAATATTCAGTCATGAATGAAACCAATAATTAAATTTATTGGTTTAACTATACGTTTGAGACTTTGTTTTACCAGTTTATTGATTTAATCAATATTATTAGAAAATTTAGATTTATAACCGATTTTATAAATCGTGTTATTTAAATCAAATTGCTAGAATTATAACTTGAGATCATATGCATAATAATTTTATTATTTCGCGTTATATGTGTTAAGGTATTAAGTCGCGAATTAATTCCGACTTTCACGTATTAAATCTCAAGATTGAGGATTTAATTTATATAAATACGACAAGTATTTAATTAGCAGGAATTGGAAAATTATTACAGAAACGAATAAGAACTAGGAGAAACTAGATCACGGAAAATCAAAATCCTACTACACGTATGTCTCGATTTTTCATCCAACACATCAATTCCTACACTATTCCACCTTCTCCTTCAACGCAACATCATACTGCAACAAGTTTTTCAAGGTCTCAATATCTTCCATGCAATCCAAAAAGCCAAGATATGAGGAAAAGAAGATCACGAAAGAAACAAAATTTTCAAAGATGGCATGCTCAACCTTCCCCTCCAATTCAAGATTTCTGACTTCAAAGATTTGCAGATTTCTAGCAAATCTTATTTTTTTCAAAAGTGTAGATTTGCAGCTGACTTTCCTTCCAACTCCCTACGCCAAAAATTCCATTATCATTACCCCAATTGTCGCATAAATTCATCTATAAATTCACTCGATTGATTCAGCTTCAAATCAAAAAACTTCAATTATCATTTCAGTACTCATCACTCCCGCAAAAGCATTGTAGTGAAAACCTTAATTTCTTCATTGCAAGAGCTCAAGTGAGCTCCCTTCGCCGGACCGTTTATTCGCCGACCGGTCACTAGGCTCTGAACCGAGAACGTGTACTCGTTCCTCCATCTTCAGGTTACCAAACCCAACAATCGAAAGGCCGAAACCTTCTCTATATTTTCCCGACCAAAGGCCACAATATCCTTCGGAGGCCAACGTCGAATTCCCGACTTAGCCATCGGCCAACTTACGGCCTTCGTTTCTCACTATCCTTACGACGAAAAAGGATCAAGAAACCACCGTTGTGTAGCCTGATCTATCTCGCACGAGGAAAACTAAGTCGTAGACCTTCGCGGCTAAACCCCATCGCGGAACGACGACCAGAAAAACCCCCGGCGAACAACTTCCATTAGTGCTCACTTGGACAAGGGTAAGTTGACGCCCTTATTTCGATGCATTCCCGTTTCTATTATATTATGGGAAATTTCTGGGGTATAGATGGGAGTGTGGTAAATATTCGTACAAAGTTTCATATCATTTGAACTTCGTTTACTACCCTTTTAAAATTCGAGAAGTCTACTGCCGTATCTGCTAAAACTGTCGTGAGGCAGATGATTAGGTTAATTATTTCAGTAACCATATGTTGATATTTAGCTCTCAAATTTTTATTCTATGAAGATATATGTGTTAGCTATCTACATATAAAATTTGAGCTCATTCAGGTAACGTTTGCTATTTTTTCAAAAATCTGGACTTTCAGTTGGCAGAAACTGCCGAATCTGGTAGGCGATGGGAAAATCGCTATATCTCTTAAACTACTTGGAGTTTTTCAACATACTTTTTTTTCAATTAAACTAGACTCAAAGAGGTTTCTATTGATATAAAATTCGACTCCATACGAGTTCGGAGTAAAAGCAGTTTATTAGTTGAAGTTGAATCTATACAGTTTTGTTGAGATGGAAATGATTCAAAATAATTCCTATTAAGGATTTTAAAGTTTTATTGTTGATAAAATATCACTTTTAGTTTATAAATGAGCTATTGATGTGTATATATATATATTGGTGATTGGCATTATTAAATGGGGAAAAGGAAAACGTTTTATGTTTATAGAATTATTCTTTATTTATAATAGATAAATAAATTAATAATATAAAATGGAATTTCCTACATCCTCAAAGGTACATGAAGTATTTTGATAAAGGAAGAACGATTGTATATGAGTTAGATATAGTCGTTTAAGGAAATATGTGTAGTTAGAGAAATGAGTGAATAGTGATTCACTGCATTTGTTGTTATCTTTTCTATTATTCACTCGAACACATGTTTTCGTGTTATTAAAGGTTCAAATAAACAAAAGCGTCTGAGTAACCTATCGCGCTAAGGAAAGAGAATCATTGTCTTAAGTAGCAAAACACTGCAATCAGGTGGGCATTACTTTTACTATACGTATATAGAGATCCCCTACGTATCGTAGGCCTCTTATACGAATGAATGCATGAGATGATCTAACTGTTAGTTTCAGTTTCATATATATCAAATGAGTTTAAATGATACATTCAAGCAAGTTATTTCATGACAAAATCTTTGAGTTAAAGTTATTTCAAGTATTGTCTTGCCATAAAATGTTTCAATTTTAGTATGATATCTATCTGCTTTGGCTTTGCCAATGATGCAATCGAATTCGGGTCCTGAGCAGTTGATAGCTATCCTGCCAGGACTAGTGTACACCAGTGACCGTGAGTCATCTAGCGGGTTGGCCGGTCAAGTGACCGTGAGAGGTGGCCACCTCTCCGGCACAAAGTTCCAGATATGATAGATTACAAGAGAACTTAGTCTGCAGACGAACTTTAAGAATCACAAATGAACTTAGTAAGCTTGGGCCTTTTTAGCGAAAAACTCCCTTGCTGTACTGTTTATGATGGCATGACAATTTACAGTTTTGAAGCATGTATTTTTATACCTAGGCATACGTGCCCACTGAGTGCTTTTGTACTCAGCCCTGCATATGTTTTCTAAATGTGCAGGTTGAGCTGATGTGATGATGGTGCTGCAATGAGCGGAGTCTCCAGGGTTGTTAATAAATAGTTAACCTGTCTAGAATATGTCTTCATACATATGTCTAGCTACTTTCCGCTGCAAGATGTTGTTGATGTTATAGTATGTTATGTCATACTTTGAGTCTTAAGAGAATGGTTTCATATGATGTATAACTTGATTAATGATATTAATTAAGTTTTATGCTGTCTTTCATAGACTATTTTCAATTGAGTATTCATGAATAAAAATGACGAGTTTTATTAAGATGAGTAAGTGTTACGGCTATAAATGACGCCCCTTTTCTTCCCCTTCTTCTTTAACCCCATCCCTAATCGTAGATCACTCGGCTTAACTATCCTTAGTTAGGGCGGGCTGTGACAAAGTGGTATCAGAGCGAAGGAAAGCTCTGAATTATAAGTCTTGAGTTTAGTCTAGAATGAGTCACTAGACTAATAGTTATTAACAACCGTGAGCTCAGCGCACCATCACACCAGACTCAACGAGGTATGTAAAATTTCAAAGTTTATTTGACATTAAATTTTGAAGAGCATGGTGTTGAGGTTATATGATGAGTTATGATGTTACACTTTGAAGGTGCATAGTTTGAGTTTGAGGATGACAACATGATTAATAATGTCACGACCGGCCTTAATTAGGGATAATTAAGCCGGGAAATCATGACTGGGGAAGGGAAATTAAGAAGCGGGTTTAGAAAGGGGCGTATGAAAGAATACTCAAAGAACTTGAATACGCGTGAAATATTCCTTAAAAAGGAAAAAGGCATAGTTCGCATAAAAAGGGTACTCAAAGAACTTGTATACGCGTTATATTCCTTAAAAGGAAAAAGGCATAGTTCGCATAAAAAGGGTACTCAAAGAACTTGTATACGCGTTATATTCCTTAAAAGGAAAAAGGCATCGTTGGGGGCTTGGCTTAAAACATTATCAGAGTTTGCAACGGAAGGCGTAACTGAAATAATCAGGGTTTACAGCGGAATGCATAACTGAGATACATGTATGAAGACATGTATCCTTTCTGAGCCTACTTTAAGTTCGACAAAAACTCCACTCAGTAACACTTCATCGCCCATCACAGCTCAACCTGCACAATCATAAACATCGAAGGGCTAAGTACAAAAGTACTTAGTGGGCAGTTGCCAAGCATATAACATAACATCAACAACAAAACACAACTTCGCATAAGAGGCATAAGTTTCTTTCATATCATTTGCTCATTAAACATTTCCAAATTCATAAATAGCATAAGGGCATTCTTCATCATCAACAATCATAAACAAGCATCGTGTCGTGGAGAAGGCCTTCCCCAACGAACACGGGCATCGCACCGTGAGAGGGGGCCTCCCTCAGCGGTCACGGCATCGTACTATTGAGGGAGGCCTCCCCCAATAGACGCTGTAACACTGGCATACTGGCATACTGGCATCGCGCCGCGAGAGAGGCCTCTCTCAGCGGACACGGGCATCGCGCCGTGAGGAAGGCCCTCCTCAGCGGACACGGCATCGTACTATTGAGGGAGGCCTCCCCCAACAGACGCAAGCATCAAACATAAGCATAAACTTATCAGCGTAAAGCATTCAAGCGTAAATAAGCGTAATCATTTAATGTGCATCATAATAAAGCTTAACTCATTTAAGCGTAATAAAGCATACCATACTTGAAGATCCAATTTGCATTTTAAAGCATAACATTTGCATAGCATTTTATTTACGCGTAAGGAATTGCCCACCTCAATTGTTCTTAAAGCTGGCGTGGAGTCGTTTCTTCTTCGGCTTCACTTTCTGTCGCCCGGACCTTCATTGATGAAGAGTCGATAAGTTCGTGAAGTAATTGTCATAAGACAAAGTATAATTCTACGTGCCTAGGGTATCTTTTAGTGTTTTAGGGTTCTAGCATCCATAATTCGTTACATTAAAGACAGTCAAAAATCAATCATACCTCGTCTAATCTCATTCAAACACATAGGCAACACAAACACATATGGCACATAAGAATCACAATCAAACATCATCAAAACATGCTCTGTTTTTACACTGACTCAACTTCAAAATTTAATCTGTTCTGACTCCGACATCTCCTGGACTCGAGACTCATACCGAAAGAAAGATCTTCGAGTCTAGTTTCATATAAAAAAAAGTAGAGTCGAAAACTCCAAGTGGTTTGAGAGATATGACGTTTTTACCACGATCTACCATGTTCGGCAGTTTTGAACAATCGAAAACTTGGATTTTTGAAAAATAGTAAACGTTGTCAAACTGGGCTCAACTTTGGTGGATATCTATCTAACACAATAAGGTTAATACCATAAAACTTTGGAAAGCTAGATCACACATGAAGCTACTGAAATAAATGACTCTTTCATCTGTTCTCTGAAATTCTCGGTAGTAATGTGCAGTTTAGGTTTTGCATTTTAAAGAGGTATCAAACGAAGTTGGAATGGCCTGAAATTTTACCAGGGTACTCAAGACTCATGTAGGGACTTGCTATAAAATTTTCAAAGCTATTAGACATCGACAAACCGTCGATCACAGTAGGTCAGTAGGCCTACGAAATTCATATTTATAAGTCCTTAAAAAAATTATTTATATAAATCAAGAAATAAGAGTTTAATCCCAAAAATATTCATTAAAAGTCCATCATAATTTAAATAAAGAACGGACCTCATTTAAAATAAATAGTCCCAAACTTGTTACGCACATATACTAAATCTTTCATGAAACATCCTTTAAAATAAACTTTGATACATAGAAAATAATTCAACAACTTGAGTTCTTAAGGGGTTATTTTGCAATAGACACCAAATCTGCCTCGGATCTCCAAATGATGCTCCAAAAGACATTCTGGAAACTAGACATTTCAAGGATCATTCTCCAATTTGAATCGAATGAAAAACAATTCAAACGAGCAAGATATGCCCTCTCAAAGATGGGTATTTAACAAGCAAAAATCTGAAAATTTCAGATTTCCAGATTACAACCAAGTCAGTGGGCTTTCTTTAAAAATTCATATCTCCCTTTACAAAACTCCACTGGGAACCCCAAGGGTCAATCTGGAAACTAGGGAGAGATCATAACACTCTCCAGTTGGATTTACTCTAAGAACATTCATGGTTTAGAAGATATGACTGTCTAAAGTTCAGTGCACAAAAAGCGTTCAAGTTTGGCAGATTCATAACATAAATCAGAAAACCAACTTTAGGCTTCACCAAAAATTCTAAAACTAATCAAGTAAGTTCCCAACATGTCAGTGAATATTCAGTAGAAAGCTAGGCTTGAGAATCAAAGATTTAAGTCGGGCTTTGCCACCTCAAAGTCGTAGGTTTGTAAAATCTACTGGATGGTACATGGAATAAGAACTAGATTTCAAGAATTTATACCGGTTGTTTCCCTTATTCAAAAATGGTGAGGCCGATGTCAAAAGAAAGATACGGGAGTCTAGAGTGACATATTCAAGTTTCAAAGGTTTTCACCGATTGAAACTTTACTTATGGCCTCCCAAAGATTGTTTACCAAAAATGTATTCCAGATGGGCAGTGATGTTTACAAATTCATAAATAAATCATAAGAGCTTCAAACCTTCTGAAATTTTGCCAAAGTATATAAAACATATGAAAGATGATACACAATTAATTTGGGAATTTTTGGGAACCTTTTGGATGGCTGGAATCGCCTTGCAAAACACTGCCGGAGCAGTGTGCTTATGGCAGAACTCGTGGCTGCTCTTCGGTTCCTTAGTGAAGAATGAAGATGATGAAAAGATTGTTGCCTGTATAATGGAATGTTAGATGCATTCTTGCGTGTGGTGGGGAAGGGAGTAGGTGGAAAGTTTGGTGTAGTGGAATTAGTGGAGTGGAAAGGGTGGTGAGAAAAAATGTAGTGGAAGAAAGCAAAAGGTGGTGGAGATAGTTGGTGGAGTGGAGAAGTGGAGATTATGCGTGTATAGTGTAGGAGACATTAGGGAGTGGAAAAAAAATAATGATGATTGTATGCTTACATATATGTCTAGCATATTCATGTATCTACTTCATAGCATTGATAGGTGAAACTGTAATTGGTTATAAGAGTTTGTAAAGTATGAGAATGAGATTGATGAATAAATAAATTATATCCTCATGCCTTGGTGATGCTAATACAGTAATATGAATCTAGATTAAATCCGTAGATTGAATTTGCGTTGCAGTCGGAATAATTTCTCGACTTCTAGTAGCACTAATAAAATATAACTGCTTCTGTTTCTCGATTAATAAATAACATGACTTTGCTAAGTCAGTTATAACTTGGAAATAATAATTATTGATTGCTCAATAATCCTCGTCGCGTTTTTTTTTTTTTTTTTTTTCATACGTTATAAAAATATAACGCTAAAATAATAACTCTGCCTCTGATAAAAAAAATCAGAACCATAAACTGGATTCATTTATAAAAATTTGCATTTACTAGTTTTTATCATAAATAAAAGAGCGGGCTACTACATACTACCCCTCTTAACAAAAATTTCGTCCCGAAATTTGCATATCTCTGCTAAAACAGTTCGGGGTATTTTTCCTTCATCTTGTCTTCAAGTTCCCGCGTAACTTCTCTTGTCTGCGGTGTTTCCATAAGATTTTCACTGATGTGATTGAGGCTGATTTCGCAAGTGTCCACGTATTGCTGGCAAGGGGGTGTGGGTGTTCCCAATTGCTGAACCTCGTTGTCTGTTGGGGCATTGCGTGGAGTAGTGACCTTTTTGGCCACAATTGTAACAACCGTTAGTTCCAGCCCGACAGATACCCCTATGCATCTTACCGCAATTTGGGCAAGGTGAAATTCCTTTCTGACCTTGGTTACCTCCAGTTGGCTCGAGATTAGTCTGTGCCTCGTACCTTGGTTGAATAAACTGTTCGGCCCGTTCCTTTTCTTGCCACACTTTCTTACTGGTCTGATTGATATTGTCTTCGTTGTTGTCCCACTTGTGCTTCCCTTTGAGAGTATGTGAGGCTCCTGGTGGATCGTTTGGCGTTGAGATCAATGGTGGGGCTGACTTGTCTGACGGCATTGCAGCTTCAATGTCAAGTGCCCTGTTCAGAGACTCCGTGTATGAGAGTCCTCCGTGGCTTGCTAGAACCATCTTAATTTCGTACCGCAGTCCTTCACAAAATTTCTCTGCCATCTTCTCCTCTGTGTCCACTTGTTGCGGAGCAAACCTAGACATGTTGCAGAATTCCTTGTCGTATTCAACCACAGATTTATTTCCTTGCTTCAACTCGTAGAACTCAGCTTCTTTCTTCTTCCTATAGCTTTTCGGAATATATTTATCATATAATCCCGTCTTAAAATCTTCCCAAGTATAACTTGCCCATTGTTCAGGTGTCAGAATTTTTCGACGTGCTTCCCACCAGAAGTCAGCTGATCCTGTTAGTTGGAAAGAGACGCAAGATAGGCGCTCCTCATCAGTACAACGTAGAAAGTTGAAAAGGCGTTCCATTGCACGCACCCAAATCTCAGCTTCAGCCGGTTCACTCGTTCCGTCAAACGTAGGTGGATTTTGCCTTAAAAAGAGTTCTTCGACTCTCCTAGTCGGAGGCGGAGGGGATGGGTTATGTCCTCGAGCATCTTGTGGTTCTTCGGGTACAGCGTTACGGTTTCTGCGATTGTTATTGTTTTTCGCAGGGCGTCCTCTCTTAGGCGGCATTCTGATAGCAAAGATGTGCCAATTAGTACACTCTAGCATAATCTAATACAAGCCTCAAAAGAATTCTTGTAAATGTCAACTTAATATAACTTGTAAACAAGTCATGACTCCAATGACATCATTGATCATTGATGTAGTAAGCTTTAAGGGTCCTTAGCATCTCAAATCTATGAGTCATAACAATCCTTAAGCATATATTATCACATCATCTAAACTGGATACTTAAGCATAAGTCATGGAGATTTATAGTGGCTATAATATCATCAGCTTAAAAAAATTTTTCTATACGTATCACTTATCTTGCTTCCTTCACTATAGCCACCAAAAGATACAATCTAATTTTTTCTATGTTTGCTTCTATGTTCTGTCGTAGTGGTGATCTCATATCTTAATAGCTCTATGTTCATAGGGATTCATTCCATAGGCATACTTAATCGCGCTTGCGTAAATCATTTCATTCAATAACAACATAACATAGTTATTAACAGTTACTCACTTTGCTATTACGATAATTTTCACTTTTTGTAAACATTAACTCAAAACTTGGAAGAGCATACCATTATGCTTCGTTGAGTGTGATACGATGAAGTGCTGAGCTTTGTCGATTGAACTCTAGACACTTTAGTGATCCATTCTAAGTTTGGCTTAAATAAACTATTAGGCTCAGAGCAAACGAACTGCTCTGATACCACTCTGTCACGACCGGCCTTAATTAGGGATAATTAAGCCGGGAAATCATGACTGGGGAAGGGAAATTAAGAAGCGGGTTTAGAAAGGGGCGTATGAAAGAATACTCAAAGAACTTGAATACGCGTGAAATATTCCTTAAAAAGGAAAAAGGCATAGTTCGCATAAAAAGGGTACTCAAAGAACTTGTATACGCGTTATATTCCTTAAAAGGAAAAAGGCATAGTTCGCATAAAAAGGGTACTCAAAGAACTTGTATACGCGTTATATTCCTTAAAAGGAAAAAGGCATCGTTGGGGGCTTGGCTTAAAACATTATCAGAGTTTGCAACGGAAGGCGTAACTGAAATAATCAGGGTTTACAGCGGAATGCATAACTGAGATACATGTATGAAGACATGTATCCTTTCTGAGCCTACTTTAAGTTCGACAAAAACTCCACTCAGTAACACTTCATCGCCCATCACAGCTCAACCTGCACAATCATAAACATCGAAGGGCTAAGTACAAAAGTACTTAGTGGGCAGTTGCCAAGCATATAACATAACATCAACAACAAAACACAACTTCGCATAAGAGGCATAAGTTTCTTTCATATCATTTGCTCATTAAACATTTCCAAATTCATAAATAGCATAAGGGCATTCTTCATCATCAACAATCATAAACAAGCATCGTGTCGTGGAGAAGGCCTTCCCCAACGAACACGGGCATCGCACCGTGAGAGGGGGCCTCCCTCAGCGGTCACGGCATCGTACTATTGAGGGAGGCCTCCCCCAATAGACGCTGTAACACTGGCATACTGGCATACTGGCATCGCGCCGCGAGAGAGGCCTCTCTCAGCGGACACGGGCATCGCGCCGTGAGGAAGGCCCTCCTCAGCGGACACGGCATCGTACTATTGAGGGAGGCCTCCCCCAACAGACGCAAGCATCAAACATAAGCATAAACTTATCAGCGTAAAGCATTCAAGCGTAAATAAGCGTAATCATTTAATGTGCATCATAATAAAGCTTAACTCATTTAAGCGTAATAAAGCATACCATACTTGAAGATCCAATTTGCATTTTAAAGCATAACATTTGCATAGCATTTTATTTACGCGTAAGGAATTGCCCACCTCAATTGTTCTTAAAGCTGGCGTGGAGTCGTTTCTTCTTCGGCTTCACTTTCTGTCGCCCGGACCTTCATTGATGAAGAGTCGATAAGTTCGTGAAGTAATTGTCATAAGACAAAGTATAATTCTACGTGCCTAGGGTATCTTTTAGTGTTTTAGGGTTCTAGCATCCATAATTCGTTACATTAAAGACAGTCAAAAATCAATCATACCTCGTCTAATCTCATTCAAACACATAGGCAACACAAACACATATGGCACATAAGAATCACAATCAAACATCATCAAAACATGCTCTGTTTTTACACTGACTCAACTTCAAAATTTAATCTGTTCTGACTCCGACATCTCCTGGACTCGAGACTCATACCGAAAGAAAGATCTTCGAGTCTAGTTTCATATAAAAAAAAGTAGAGTCGAAAACTCCAAGTGGTTTGAGAGATATGACGTTTTTACCACGATCTACCATGTTCGGCAGTTTTGAACAATCGAAAACTTGGATTTTTGAAAAATAGTAAACGTTGTCAAACTGGGCTCAACTTTGGTGGATATCTATCTAACACAATAAGGTTAATACCATAAAACTTTGGAAAGCTAGATCACACATGAAGCTACTGAAATAAATGACTCTTTCATCTGTTCTCTGAAATTCTCGGTAGTAATGTGCAGTTTAGGTTTTGCATTTTAAAGAGGTATCAAACGAAGTTGGAATGGCCTGAAATTTTACCAGGGTACTCAAGACTCATGTAGGGACTTGCTATAAAATTTTCAAAGCTATTAGACATCGACAAACCGTCGATCACAGTAGGTCAGTAGGCCTACGAAATTCATATTTATAAGTCCTTAAAAAAATTATTTATATAAATCAAGAAATAAGAGTTTAATCCCAAAAATATTCATTAAAAGTCCATCATAATTTAAATAAAGAACGGACCTCATTTAAAATAAATAGTCCCAAACTTGTTACGCACATATACTAAATCTTTCATGAAACATCCTTTAAAATAAACTTTGATACATAGAAAATAATTCAACAACTTGAGTTCTTAAGGGGTTATTTTGCAATAGACACCAAATCTGCCTCGGATCTCCAAATGATGCTCCAAAAGACATTCTGGAAACTAGACATTTCAAGGATCATTCTCCAATTTGAATCGAATGAAAAACAATTCAAACGAGCAAGATATGCCCTCTCAAAGATGGGTATTTAACAAGCAAAAATCTGAAAATTTCAGATTTCCAGATTACAACCAAGTCAGTGGGCTTTCTTTAAAAATTCATATCTCCCTTTACAAAACTCCACTGGGAACCCCAAGGGTCAATCTGGAAACTAGGGAGAGATCATAACACTCTCCAGTTGGATTTACTCTAAGAACATTCATGGTTTAGAAGATATGACTGTCTAAAGTTCAGTGCACAAAAAGCGTTCAAGTTTGGCAGATTCATAACATAAATCAGAAAACCAACTTTAGGCTTCACCAAAAATTCTAAAACTAATCAAGTAAGTTCCCAACATGTCAGTGAATATTCAGTAGAAAGCTAGGCTTGAGAATCAAAGATTTAAGTCGGGCTTTGCCACCTCAAAGTCGTAGGTTTGTAAAATCTACTGGATGGTACATGGAATAAGAACTAGATTTCAAGAATTTATACCGGTTGTTTCCCTTATTCAAAAATGGTGAGGCCGATGTCAAAAGAAAGATACGGGAGTCTAGAGTGACATATTCAAGTTTCAAAGGTTTTCACCGATTGAAACTTTACTTATGGCCTCCCAAAGATTGTTTACCAAAAATGTATTCCAGATGGGCAGTGATGTTTACAAATTCATAAATAAATCATAAGAGCTTCAAACCTTCTGAAATTTTGCCAAAGTATATAAAACATATGAAAGATGATACACAATTAATTTGGGAATTTTTGGGAACCTTTTGGATGGCTGGAATCGCCTTGCAAAACACTGCCGGAGCAGTGTGCTTATGGCAGAACTCGTGGCTGCTCTTCGGTTCCTTAGTGAAGAATGAAGATGATGAAAAGATTGTTGCCTGTATAATGGAATGTTAGATGCATTCTTGCGTGTGGTGGGGAAGGGAGTAGGTGGAAAGTTTGGTGTAGTGGAATTAGTGGAGTGGAAAGGGTGGTGAGAAAAAATGTAGTGGAAGAAAGCAAAAGGTGGTGGAGATAGTTGGTGGAGTGGAGAAGTGGAGATTATGCGTGTATAGTGTAGGAGACATTAGGGAGTGGAAAAAAAATAATGATGATTGTATGCTTACATATATGTCTAGCATATTCATGTATCTACTTCATAGCATTGATAGGTGAAACTGTAATTGGTTATAAGAGTTTGTAAAGTATGAGAATGAGATTGATGAATAAATAAATTATATCCTCATGCCTTGGTGATGCTAATACAGTAATATGAATCTAGATTAAATCCGTAGATTGAATTTGCGTTGCAGTCGGAATAATTTCTCGACTTCTAGTAGCACTAATAAAATATAACTGCTTCTGTTTCTCGATTAATAAATAACATGACTTTGCTAAGTCAGTTATAACTTGGAAATAATAATTATTGATTGCTCAATAATCCTCGTCGCGTTTTTTTTTTTTTTTTTTTTTCATACGTTATAAAAATATAACGCTAAAATAATAACTCTGCCTCTGATAAAAAAAATCAGAACCATAAACTGGATTCATTTATAAAAATTTGCATTTACTAGTTTTTATCATAAATAAAAGAGCGGGCTACTACAAATAATGAGTTATTATGTTGTAAGAGCATATGTTGACGTTACATGATGAATCATGAGAGCGTTTATATCATATGATGTTATATGATTGAGGATGCATAATTATGAGTTATGATGTGATGTATTTGAGATGTTTTGTGATGAGAATTGTTTGAGCAATTGTGATAAGTCACGATGATAATCATGTATATAGAATAATCTTCATACTTACTTGCTAAAGTTGTTCATGTGATAAGTGCAAAAAATTCGTAGATATAATATTATGATAGTATGTAATATGTCAATCCAAAACAGTTCATGCAATCAGTTTATCCCAAAACGTACATAAGATAAAACTAATTCATGCAATAAATGAATTAAAACTATATCTGTTGAATTATTTTTTATTTATGTATGAATTTTTAACGAATCCAATAACAAAGAAAAAAATCTTTAACGAATCCAATAACAATTATCCTAATATATATAACGAGTCCAATACCGAAAATGGAATATGTCTAAAATGTGATGAATTATAGAGTATAATCGTATGAATTTTTATAAAATATTAAACGAATAATACATATATTTATTTAATTCAAAATAATTCGTACAACTGAGAAGCATCGTTCATACTGAACTTAGTGCACCATGCAATATAGAACAATAGATTAAAATAATTAATAAATATAGAAATTTCTTTGATTGAGGATGCATTAAAACATAATGATAAAATGAAACGTTGACTATTTATTTATTATTCTGCAGCCTTCCTTGATTGTATAAATTAAATTCATATTTTTTTTATTATGGAATGTAATATATTGCTTAAACATAATCCCTTCATTTAAGAGGAACTAGTAGGAAGAACGTGCGATGCACGTTGAACACATGTAATTTTATATTATGTAAATAAAATACATTATTATATTGTTTTGAATATTTGTAATTGACTTATTCATTTGACTATTATTGTAATTAATGAATCAATGCAACTATTAATGAATAAATTTAAATGTAAGAAAGTAATATTCATAATACGCCTCTAAATAAAAAAGCAAAAAGATATATGAAAAACATCCTAAATTATCTAAGTACGGATCAAGACGAATTTTAAATCTTTTCTTGTTTGATTTTGACGATTGAGGATATTTTGTTCTTTTTTTTGGTTTGGAACATAATGTTGTTCAGCGGCAGATCGTCGTCACTTGGAATATCAATGTCGTCATCAAACTTTTTCTTGGGTGCTCTTCTTTTTTTCTTTTGGGGGTCTGCAGGCTGCAACTCCATCGTAGATTTTTTCTTTCTAGACGGGATTACTCTTTTTGATTTCTCGGGTGAATTTTTCTTTTCTTCCTCTTGAGTGGGCTCTTCTTCAATTTCTCCAACATCGATGCTTTCCATCAATTGCATCTTTTGGATTGCATTTGCAACGATATTGAGATTTCTCCGTTGATCAAATTTTATAGACTTGAGCATCGTCATGAAGCGTATTTCTGTGTACGTTTGTGGGCTTAATCATCTATAGTACATGGAGTATGTTTCACCCAGTGAAAATATATAATTTTTGTAATTAGGTAATATTGAATTTTGTAATATGAATTATTTAAATTATAGTAAGTGTTTAAGTAAGAAATCTTAATTTACCTCTTTGATTGAAGAAAGATATTCATCCATGGAGCATCCTACATATACCTCTGCCGCTTGATCGAATAGTGTAATACGCGCATTGCATTCGCCTTGTATAACATTTATTGTTATTATGTATCTAGAATTATATGAAATGATAAAAACTATTATATTTTTGTTATTATGTTAGTAATTAATTTATATATATATATATATGTATATATATATAAGAGATGTTTCTACACTATATAATTTTCAATTGGTAGCAGTTTTAAATTTGATAATTACCTGGACGACGTCCCAAGAACTTCTTCATTGCATGTTTTGCATATTGCACTCTCATCAATTTTGGAAAACGATGTGTTGTAAGTTTTACAAGAATCATACCATATTGTTGCTTTATTTTCAACTTTGTCAATAATTCTCGTAAAGCAATACGAAACACCCTAATATATGACAAAAAAAATAATATATTATAGAAATAGTCGATTATGTACTTTTGAAATGTATTATTAATTTATTTAAATGTCGTACCACTTCTAATAAATGTTGAGTGTCTCTGAGATCTTTAAGAGTGACCACCTTTGCTTGTTTTATTTTTAGTGTCATTGCTAATTTAGCAATTGCTAATGCATCATCAGCATCAGAACACCCGCATATAATATTAAGTGATATGTTAAAATGATTTTTTTAATATATAATTTATTTGTTTTTTGATACGTACGCATTGGTTGAATCTCGTCGCATGTTGGTGTAATTTGCAAGACGAATCTCGTTGTATTTTACCACCTAAATAATATATATATTTAACAATCTTAATAAGAGAGAACTTTCTTACTATTGGGAGGAATAGTACTATTCAAAAAATAGTGCCCAGGGTATTTTGGTCATTTTTTTTCATTTGTGGGTTTTTTGCAAAAAACAAAAAAATGCTTTATCTTTGTCTCCACACATTTTTCTTCTTCACATTTACTTTATACCACCTGCCGACCTGCGTTTAGCTTCCTAGCAAAAACAAAGAGATTTCTTGTCAGAATATTTGCCTGTGAAAGTGTGAAATCCGATCTTAGTTCAACAAAAAATCACACTAGACAAATCCATAACACCAACAAAACAAGGAGGTAAGCTTTGATTTCTGCACCTTGCTTTTATCATTTTTCGTTTTTATAACCCTAGAATTTTTATGAGAAATTGAGCTGAGAATAACACAATCAAATTAGTTTTGGGGCTGGGTTTCTTGCTTTGTTGTTTGCTTGAGCTCAGAATAACACAATCGAATCAGTCTTGGGGCTGGGTTTCTTGCTTTGTTGTTTGCTTTGAGGGTGCCGATCGGGAACATCGAGTCTTGGTTGAGTTTTAGCTAAGTTGTGGTTCAGTTTCTTGTGTTTCTTGTCCATATTGAGGGCTGGGTTAAAATTCAACTCGATTCTTTGCTGGCTTGTTCAACTGGATATTCAATATAACTGATCGATCGCAACTTTAATATAGATAACATAGTTGTAATATTTAATTATTTGCAATATTGTTTATAATAATTATTAATTAGGTTCGTATCTAGAGAAGAAAACAGATCTAGAATACTGTCAAACACATGTGGCTAAAGAAAGGAAAATTAAGTCCGAATTTTATTATCATTTTTGGGCATCTTCTTTGTATGCTGAAGTTTGAGCTCCCTCTCAATTTCATATCTCATTGTGGTTTTCGTGTTGGTCGAAGGGAGGATTGAATCGGTAGATCCATATAAGAAAATCGAGACGAGCCCAGATAACAAGCAAAACGTACTGCAAAAAGAAAAAGGAAAAACAAAGAAGAGAAAAACAGGTATTTTCCCTTTAAATAATTTAAATTCAAGTTATTACTATGAAGATGTTCCCATATATGTTGTGATTTTACATTTGTGGAGTGTTCTCTTTATTAAAAGGGTGGAAAACATATATTTTCATCATTTTTCACTTCCTTTTCACATGTTGTAGTGTGAATATTTTTCCATTAGCAGGATGGATTTTTTTTTTTTTCCTGAACATTCCTTTTGCTTCATTTTTATTCAAATTAATTCATGATAATATTATCAAGAGGTATTGATGTGATAATATTTTTCATATTTATTTATCCTAGAAAACATAATAAAGATGGAGACCATTAAACGTGATAAACTTTGTCCTTTTCTTATGATAAATTAGTAACCAAAGAAAAGACTCTAGCTCCTTTATAGTTAAAGCCAATTGAGGATTGTAGGGTGTCTTCTCTTTGATTGATAATTAAATTAATTTATCATATGAAAATGAGGGATAACAAAAAATTCACACTTTAAATGTATTCTTTCTTTTTCTTCATTTAGAATTTGACCTTTCACCTTTATCATTTATCCTTTTTACTTTGTCACACAAAAAATGAAGGGATAATATTATCCCTCTTTGGAATTGAAAGAATAAATGATAAATGATGAAATTCTCTTTTGTAGAAAATGGTGGGTAAAAAAAATAAGGCATTTAAAAGAGGAACTTTTTGTTTTTCCACTTTTTCTAATGATAAATTTATCAATCAAATAGAATACACTCATATAGAAAAATTCAATATATATAGAAAAGATAAACACAAAGAAGAAGGCTAGGAAGATATAAACAGAACATTTATGCAGTCAGCTAATCCCCAAAAACTCGAGGTGACATGTCCTCAAACGATATTCAAATTATTGTATCGTGGAAATTTTAAATAGAGAATCAAGAAATAGAAAGTAGCAAGAAGACTAAAGTATATAGAAGTACATAATAAATTTAAGACAAGTAAAGCGATGACTTATTTTTAAGTTTGGGGCTTATATAATTAGTTTCTTTTTAAGATTTAACTAATAGTACTTGTTTATCCATAGCGTATGTGTTTTTAGGGGTTTTCAAGTTCCTTTTCTATCTCTTTTTTAATAAAATTTCTATTTCGGCAACTTGTTTATCCACTAATTATTGTTGTTGTTATTTTATACTCCCTCCGTCTACAAAATAATTTCTTAGGAGGGAGTGACGTGAGTTTTAAGAAAAAAATTGTTGAATATATTGAGAGCTAGCTAGCGGCTTCGGTATCGGCATCAGCAGCGGCTTTCTGGTTATTCATTTGAAATTAAGAAAAAATGAGAAGAAGAAGAAGGATTTGGGATTGAGATTTACTCTTTATTGCAAATGTGAAACGTACAGAGAGATATGAAGGTGTGAGAGAGGGTAGAGAGAGAAAGAGAGTTACAGGGTAGAGAGAGGAAATTGTGGGTGCAAGTGTGCAGAAGAAAAAACGCAGATGGAGTATATTGTGTGGATTTTGACTAGGACTCTATTTTTAATTGATGATAATAATGTATGGTTCTTGCTCATGAGTGCAGGTGATGGTAATGAATTATATATGATTGGAGGAATGGGCCTACATTTTTAATTTAAATTTATTTTAATTGATTAATTGAATATAACTGATTTAATATAATTATGTATAGTCAGTATTAATTGTTCTATTCAATATGTAAGTTAGGTTAGTTTTTTTTAGACCTCTACATATATTGATATTTCACTAATCTTGTAGTACATTATTTTGAGACCTCTAGGTCCTCTACATATATTGATATATTCATTCTAATATTTTTTTTTCTAAATTATTCTCAGACACATGCTCGTTCATTGACATTCACTTCTTCAAGAGTAGTGAGTATTGTCTGACACTTGAGTAAGTCTCCACAACATGGATTTTCTCTCTTACGTCTTCAAATCTCTGTAAATTAAAATGTATTAGTTTTCAGGTTCAATGTTAAAAAGTATAAACAACTTGAGCTTGCCTATGAAACATCATTTTTTCCAACACACCCACATATTATGTACTAATGCACCATCATAAATATAGAACTGTAATTCTTGAGAATTAAATGTATACTCTCAAGACCTTCATCATTAAATAAGGAGTACGACAGTTGATTCCTATTAGGTTACTTGCTCATATGTTTTGTTTGGTTTTTTGACATCTTATGATCTCCATCATTTTTTTACTTTCTAATTTTGTGTTTTTTCTCCCCAGCGTGTTTCCACTCCAAGAAAGCTATTCCGCCTCTCCAAATTCAACTGTGCGCTTGGTTTTATTCCATTTTTTATTTGTGTTATGATCTTTGTCTTCATGTGTTTTGGCTCTTTCATTGTATTTAAATGTCATGTCGCACTGTTTCTTCGTTATAGTTATTGTTTTGAAGTTTAGAGAATGAGGTTCATTATTCTAGGACTAGGAGCAAATTGGGTTATTGCCTTTAGCCTGTAGGTTTTTTAAGGATTCGTTACTGTTTTATACGGGATTATTATTTTTGGTTTCTAGTTTTCAACGGGCGGCCTCAGCGTCCACTTGTCTTTGCTCCCATCAAATTTCTTTGCTGGAACACTTTCATCCGTTTCTTGCAGCTTCGGTGAGTCGCTGCCCTACTTTGATCTCATAATAGTATTTTCGAGTTTCATTTTCTTTTCATATTTTATTATATCACCAGCTAAATTACTTACTTCTCATGTGTCAGGACTTTTACCGCATTATTCATATATTTTATTATGGCAAAAAGAAGATGTGTGCTTTCAACGGAAGGTTACGTACTGTTGAGCTTTCTGAGTTTTTATTTTATTTTATAACTCATTTGTATCACTTACACACTTACCTTTATTTATTTCGTGTTTTTATTTTAAACTATGGTGTATGGGAATTTTAATTATTGTATAAGGCATGTTGCTAGCTGTGTAGTCACACCTACTATTTACTTTCCAATTCTTTGTTGCTTTTATGCAAATTTAATATTATTTTTGTGTTCAGATGGCTCAGACGGCTCTGTGACAACTTCAAGACGTTTATTGTTTAGTTTACCCACTCCATCAGCAACTGATATGGCTACGCCAATTATCTTTGGCCCTGAGTGTTCACATGCTCTAACTACTCAGTCGAGAAGTTTGCGAGGTGCATAATATTTGATGAATTGTGTCTAGATTTGCACAATTAAATTTAATATTATATGGGATTGCTTAGCAAGTGATGTTGCTATTATTATTATTTTTTTGTGACTATGGTTTGTAATTTTCAGATAAGACTTCGAAAAAAAGAAAGAGGCGTGTTCTTATTGTTGACACTGGTGGGAGTGTTCCAATCTCACAAGTGACAGGTTATGATTTCTCTTGTATTTGTTTTAAATTTCTTTAGAGCTTTTGAGAATTTAGCATATATTTGAAAAACTAATTTCTTTAATATTAACAATCGTTTTGTTTTCATTTGCCAGGCTCTTCTTCTAAAAATGGTCAACTTTTCCTTGGGCCAACAAATGTGATCCCTCGTTCCATATTGTCAAAAGGTATTGTTATAATTAATTTTATTTAGTGTTATTGTTTATTTACTTATCTTAACTTTGTAACTACTCTTGCATTTTGATGGTTTTGCAGGTTGCTTGCGCCGGTTGGGTTCCGATGTGACGCAACTGCCTTTGTCTAATGATGTTAATGTTTCACGGTCTAAACGTTTATCTAAAGGTTCTTGTGGACAGAGGCGCTCAAAAGGTATGTGTTTATGTCTGTTGATTACCTTATGTAATACCCGGGCTTTTGATGACGTGTTTAATTTCTTGAGTTTGAGTAATTAAGGTTTAGATCCCTTGTTTGATTTACTTTGTAAAGAGATGAGGAGTTATATGAAGTTTTCTTGTTATTTTTTTTAAGATGTTGAGATGTTCTTTCGATGATGTGAGAATGATGTGAGATTTTATATCCGTATTTGAGTTTGAGTATTTGAATAATTCGAGATAATTATTTGAATGAGAATGATGAACTCGGAAGTGAGATCTGAGTCCGTTAAAACGTTTTTCAAAATTTTGACTTTTTGACGATGAATAGTAAAATACTGCTATTTCGTCTTTTTGTCGACTTTCAAAATCTTATGTGCACGTCGTCGAGAAATATTCTTAGTTTTTCGATACGAGTCCAATAATGAAAGTTTTTTTTTTTTTTTTACTACAAGTGAATAGTGAATCGGGATTTCTCGATAAACGTGTAGATCTCGTTTATCAGAATTTCGAGAACGAGCTTGTATTTTCTATATTTATATAGAATTACGAGTGTAATGAAAGTGAGTAGAGGTTGAGAGGGCGAGTAACGAAGAGTATGGGTAGTTAGTCGTTAAAACGAGACGAGACGAGATATTTAACGACTAAATATCTAACCTACCCTACCCCTAACCACCCCCCAACCGCCCAAACCCACTCACTCACACTATATCACGTTGATATCAGCCACAACACACACACTAACACCTAAAACACACACACACTTCACGCATAACACCATTTTCTTTGGTGTTGGAGCTTTTGACCTCCGATTTGAGCACCGAGACGAGCGTCGATCATCTTTTCGATCACGTATCTAAGTAGGTAAGATCTCTACCTACGTTTTGATGGTTTTCTTTTCGATTTTCGTCGACGTCGAAAAACGTCGATTCTCGACTTTATTTTGAAACGACGTCGGATCGTCGTGAAATTTTAGTATGTTGTTCTTGGGTAGATGTTGAGCATGTTTAATGAAGGGAGTAAGAACGGAACGAACCGTAGCTATGAAACCCATGAGGGCAGCCCCGTTTTTCACAGATTAGCTTGTCTTTCGATTTTTGTTTGATCGTTTTGACTTGATATTTGTGCTTAGGGGTATGCTAGAATCGATATATATTAAATTCGTATTTTTCCAAACACGAAAATTGTATAAATTTTTAGAGTATGATTATTTAAATTCGTGAAGTTTGAGACGTTGCATAATGAATATTATTGCGTATATGTGTTCTACGATATCACATGAGCATGCTAATTGATTTACAATTTATGGATGATAATTGTTGAACGAAATTAAAACTGGAATTCTGTCAAAATTTTACAGCAGTTTCAAGCTTATGTTTCGATGAGTTTTCATTGCTTGATGGCTCTGAAATTTTAGTATGTTTATCTATGATATGTGTATTTCGTTGCTGCAAAATTTCATGTCTTTTGGATGATGTTTGCTATTTTAAAGATATTTTGAAAAATCCTTGACAGAATCTGTCAACTATTGGTAGACTTCACAAAAACGTTTATATCTATTAATCCATGAAGGATTTTGCATCACCGTTTTTTTTAAACGAAACTAGACTTCAATAGTTTTCTAAAAACATAAGATTTCGATTTTTATGACCTCTGAAACAGAGCAGTTTATTATTTCAAAAATGCCCTGTTCTGCTGTCATATTTGTCCAACAGTAAAAGTGTATGAGTTTCATTGTTTATTTGGCAGATCATATGAACGTTTTCTCTTGTGAAATTTTAACCAAATCTTCAAGGATACCTTTAGTTTTGGATGATTAAATTTGATGGAATTTTATTAAGGTTTGCCTTGGTTTCTAATGGCCTAAACAAAATTGGCAGAAACTGTCAATCTTTGACAGCCTGCACTAAAAGAGCAATATCTCCAAAAAACCTTTAACCTTTTTGGTTAACTACCATTTTTAGAGTGAACTACACTTCATGAAGTTTTTGAGATCAATTGGTATGAGAGTTTATGATGATTGAGTTGGTTGTTATGAAGTTTTAAAGATGACACAAAAACAGCAAAACTTTCTAGAAAATAACTTGATTATATTTGTTTTGATGGATGATACGTTATGACTAAATGGTGTGAGTTGTGAGAGTTATGATTAACGCACATAAATGTTGGTATCTGACACTCGAACAATTGGTGTCGAGTATAAATGATAGTTTACTGATAAAGAGTTTTGATGATTTTGAATTGTTTGGGTTGCGTTGAAAAGATGTCAAGATGTTAAGTTTTGAGTCGAGAGACGAGTTCACGTAGTGAGATTCACGCGTTGAAATCTCGTGGCTGACATGATATATGAATAGGTCATGCCCAAATTTTTAGTGAAATTAGAATTTGAGCATAGTCAATTCTTGTTGACCCGTGACTCAAATACATGCCTAATGGAAAGTTTAACTTTCTAATCGGTTAATTAGACGAGATGAGAGCGAATAGATCTGCTAAGAAAGTGGACTTTTCGATGTGTTAAATATTTCTTTTAATTGAAGCGCTGCTAATTATAACATAAGGATGTTATAATTAATGAGTAATGACGAGAGATAATAATTGTTATATTGATTAACAATCAAGAGAGATGAACATTAGAGATACTAATGTTTCATAAAAGAGATTAGATTATTAATCGAGGTTTCTTTTATAACTTCTCACCAATTCTTCATAACGATGAAGGTCCTTTTGGGAAGTAACGACTTGAGGGAGAGAGTGACGTTACTCATTGATACAGAGACACAACGAGGTGGGCATTACTTTTATTATACGTATATAGAGATCCCCTGCTTGTCATAGGCCTCTTATACGAATGAATGCATGAGATGATTTAACTGTTAATTTCAGTTTTATATATCTATCAAACGAGTTTAATGCTACCTTTGAGCAAGTTATTTCATGACAAAATCTTTGAGTTAAAGTTATTTCAAGTATTGTCTTGCCATAAAATGTTTAAATTTTAGTATGATATCTATCTGCTTTGGCTTTGCCAATGATGCAATCGAATTCGGGTCCTGAGCAGTTGATAGCTATCCTGCCAGGACTAGTGTACACCAGTGACCGTGAGTCATCTAGCGGGTTGGCCGGTCAAGTGACCGTGAGAGGTGGCCACCTCTCCGGCACACAGTTTCAGATATGATAGATTACAAAAGAACTTAGTCTGATCAGACGAACTTTAAGAATCACAAATGAACTTAGTAAGCTTGGGCCTTTTTAGCGAAAAACTCCCTTGCTGTACTGTTTATGATGGCATGACAATTTACAGTTTTGAAGCATGTATTTTTATACCTAGGCATACGTGCCCACTGAGTGATTTTGTACTCAGCCCTGCATATGTTTTCTAAATGTGCAGGTTGAGCTGATGTGATGATGGTGCTGCAATGAGCGGAGTCTCCAGGGTTGTTAATAAATAGTTAACCTGTCTAGAATATGTCTTCATACATATGTCTAGCTACTTTCCGCTGCAAGATGTTGTTGATGTTATAGTATGTTATGTCATACTTTGAGTCTTAAGAGAATGGTTTCATACGATGTATAACTTGATTAATGATATTAATTAAGTTTTATGCTGTCTTTCATAGACTGTTTTCAATTGAGTATTAATGAATAAAAATGACGAGTTTTATTAAGATGAGTAAGTTTTACGGCTATAAATGACGCCCCTTTTCTTCCCCTTCTTCTTTAACCCCATCCCTAGTCGTGGATCACTCGGCCTAACTATCCATAGTTAGGGCGGGCTGTGACACCTTATTAATTTATTAACAGTTGCACATTTGTTTATAAAGAATATTAGTGGGTTTTCTCTCCAAAAAAAAAAGAATATTAGTGGTTAGTGTGGATTGGATGATGTAAAATTTTGGCATATTGCTTGTCTGTAAATTAATGTGACTTTTGCTCAATATGGATAGTCTGATTTTTTAAGGAGAATGCTAAACATATTCTCAATCAAAGGCTTTCACTCTTTTTTATGTTTCTTGTTTATTTAATTTGTTTATTATAATTTTGATATGCACATTGCTCACTTATGTTTTTTTTTTCTTTATTGCACAATTAGGCCGCACATCAACTTCACGCTCGGCTATGCAAAAAGATATTGAGATGTTCAGAAGATTAATTGAAATACCCAATGAGGCTTATGAACTACCACATAAAGACCCTTGTCAGCATTGTAAAGCTATTCGATTCCCTAATGAACCTCCTGGCTTCTGTTGCGCGTCAGGTAAAATAAAGATGCAGTTGCCCAAAATGCCAGATGAGTTATGGAACCTCTATGTAAATGATATGACAACTTTGGGGGTCGAGTTCCGTCGGCGTTGCAGGACATATAATAATTCTTTGGCATTCACATCTATTAAGATGACTTATGATGAAGCTTTGGCTAAAGCTAACAAAGGGGTTTACACCTTCAAAGTGCAGGGTATTGTTCGGCATTATATCCATGAACTAACACCTAAGGATGGTGTTCCAAGGCATCTGCAGTTATATTTCTATGGCACTGAGAGAGAGTTGGATAATCGTGTATCTCAATCTGAAGGATTAGACCGTGTTATAGTTTCATTGTTGGTGAACATCTTGACTAATAATCCATACCATAATTTCTTCACCAATTTGCAAAACAAAGATGACCTAGATAGTTATGCTATAGTGTTGCGTGCCAATCCTAAACTTGACCAACGTGTTTATAATTTTCCAGTAGTTGACCATGTTGCAGCAGTTTGGAATGAGGGTGTGGGAACATCTATGGAACAACCTCGTGATATTAGGGTCAACCTAAGATCAGGTGGTGTTCGCTATGTGCACTATTACTATGGATGCTATGATCCGCTTCAGTATTGTCTAATCTTTCCGTATGGCGAGCCGGGTTGGTATGCTGGAATACCCAAAACTATAGACAACATTGATTTGAATTTGGACCTAACTGAACAAGATACTGAAGATCATGAAAATAATACTGTTGATCCGCATATGCACGAAGAAGCTGACACCCTACTTGTTGCTGAGCAAAATAGTATGTTTTAATTGTTTTGCTATATGTTCATTTGTTAGGTCTTCTGCAATGTGGTTTATGTTTCTCCACTACTATATTTTTCATATTACTTTTTGCATTCTATGATGTGTTGCATTGATTTCATTATTAACTTAGTATTATGTCTTTGTGCTTATATTAATATACTAGAAATTTTTGTTGCTTATATGCGAGTTATTTAGGTTGACTTCTTTTTGTAGAGCAATAGTATTTTTTTTGTTGTTCATGAAAAAGGGTTGGTGCTTGAATCAATTAGTAGGAATATTTATTGATAATTTTTTGTTTTATATTGTTTGTTCTACTTTTGATAAGGACTTATCCATTACTCCATGCAGATTTATTGAGGAATTTCAAAGCTCTTTCATGTGTTGCTATGAGAGAATATTATTGCTATCTGTTCCAAATACGCACCGACGATATAACAAATATCCTTAGAACTGGTCGAGTAATTCAACAGTTTCAGATTGATACTTATGTTAAGATCGAGACACAAAGACTAGATTTTTTTCGCCATAATCAGTCTAAGTTTGAAATGAGGGCTGAATCGTATCAAGGGATAGTTGAGAGTATAACATCTAATGGTGTTATTAGCGCAAAATCTGTTGGTAAGCGTGTTCTTCTTCCTAAGACCTTTACAGGTGGCCCGCGTGATCTACGTTGTCGTTACATGAATGCGTTGGCACTTGTCGCAAAATTTGGACGCCCGGATATTTTTCTCACAATGACTTGTAATCCAAAGTGGGTGGAAATTCAAAGTGAATTATTTCCTGTTGAGAAAAGTCATAACAGAGATGATTTGTATGCAAGAGTTTTTAGGGCCAAAAATGAGGAACTAAAAAAGGAAATTGTAAAAGACTCTTTGTTCGGGGTAGTTGCTGCTTATTTTTATGTGATTGAATTTCAAAAAAGAGGCCTTCCACATGTTCATTGGTTGATAATATTGCAACCACGATATAAGGTAACTTCAACTGAGGCCTATGATCGATTTGTATCAGCTGAGATTCCAGATCTTGACCTGACTCCGCATCTACATTCTTGTGTTATCAATCATATGATGCATGGGCCATGTGGTGAACTCAACCCAAATAATGCATGCATGATAGGGGAAAAATGCAAAAGTTATTATCCAAAAGAGTTTAAGTCAAACACTGAACATCGGTTGGACTCATACCCCGACTACAAGCGTAGAGATGATGGAAAAAAGGTTTTGGTGCGTGGCAAGTGGTTGGATAACAGATGGGTGGTCCCTTATAATGCTTATTTGTTGGCAAAGTTTGATTGCCATATTAACGTCCAGGTTTGTACAGATGTTAGATCAGTGAAGTATCTTTACAAATATGTTTGTAAGGGTAATGATCAAATAGCATACAATATTGTTGATGTTGAATCTACTGAGCCAATAGATGAGATTTCTGATTTTCAAAAGTCACGGTGGCTTTGTGCTCCGGAAGCTATGTGGCGAATTTATGGATTTGATATTTTTGATATGTATCCATCAGTTTTGCAATTACACGTTCATTTGTCGGGGTATCAGCAGGTTTTCTTCGCGGCCAACCAATCTCTTCCGAAAATTGTAGATTCTGATCGTGCTAACAGGACACAACTTACAGAGTTTTTTGAGATGAATAAATTTGTTGAAGTTGCAGCACTAAATTTATTGTATCGGGAATTTGTTGAACATTTTGTATGGAGCTTACAAACTAGGAGGTGGACACCGCGCTCTAGGTTAGGGACAATCGGTAGACTTGTCTCGGTCAATATTACAGAAGTGGAGCGTTTTTATTTAAGGTTGTTGCTGAATCATGTTAGGGCTCCAACATCTTTTGAAGATTTGAGAACATCAAATGGCGTATTGTTTTTGTCCTTTCGCGAGGCAGCTCTTGATAGAGGCTTGTTGGATTCTGACAACGATGTTAGGCATGCGATTCAGGAAGCTGCAACTTATCAAATGCCATCTGCTCTGCGAAAATTATTTGCGATTATACTTGTTTTTAATTCTCCTTCTGATCCCAAAAATCTGTGGATTGAATTTAGAGAAGCTTTATCTGTTGATATAATACGGGATTATCTGTTAGACCATGCAGAGGGTTATCGGTTATCTTTAAGGTCCATTGATTCTTTGTTGCAAATGATGGGTCATGGGATAGATGAGTACTCTGTGGTTGATTATATAGTTGGGTTGACTCGTGAAGAGATAAATAGTCGTGAGTTTGCAGCAGAAATTAATATGCCGATTGCAGAATCTGATTTAGCTTCGGTGGGTCGTTTTAATGAAAGACAACGCTTTGCTTATCTTGAGATAATGTCCAGTCTTGCTACACCAATTGGGTCAGGCTTTTTCATTGATGGTCCTGATGGCACTGGAAAGACATTTTTATATAAGGCAATCTTGGCCACTGTTCGTTCAACTGGTGACATTGCTCTTGCAGTTGCTTCATCTGGTGTTGCGGCTTCTTTGTTACCAAATGGTCGAACAGCTCATTCTAGATTTAAAATTCCGTTAAATTTAGATGAATCTATGTCATGCTCGATAAGCAAGAATACTGCGACGGCAAAGTTAATAATTGCAGCCAAGCTAATATTGTGGGATGAGGTATCGATGGCAAATCGAAAGGCAGTTGAAGCATTAAATTTATTGTTGCAAGATTTGATGGAAAACCAGTTATTGTTTGGTGGCAAAACAGTTGTTCTTGGTGGAGATTTTCGGCAAACTATACCAATTGTTCGAAGGGGTTCTCGTGAAGAGATAGTGGATGCTTGTTTGGTATATTCATCCATATGGCTTCTTATTCGAAAAATTCATTTGACACAGAATATGCGGGCAATGGAGGATCCTGTTTTTACAGATTTGTTATTGAGGGTTGGTGAAGGCATAGAGCCAAATGTTCGTGCTGATTATATTAATCTTCCTGAAGATATGTGCCTTTCTTACCATGGTTCAGATTCGCCTCTTGACACACTGGTCAATGAAATATTTCCGTCGTTTGATGCATATTCCAGCGGTTCTTCGAGCCTTATAAATACCGCTATTTTAACTCCTAAAAATGAATGTATGGGAGAAATTAATGAATCATTGATTGGAAAATTCCCAGGCAATATGGTTGAATATGTTAGCACGGATTATGCAAACGATCCAAGCCAGCAACAATACTATCAAGATTATATGAATGCAATTAGTGTTGGTTCATTGCCACCACATGTTCTTAAATTAAAGGTTAACTGTCCAGTTATGTTACTTCGCAACTTAAATCCATTGGAGGGGTTGTGTAATGGAACACGTTTAATTGTGCGTGATCTTGGTAGGCACGTGATCGGAGCCGTCATTGCTGTAGGGACTCATTCTGGTGAATATGTTTTAATCTCAAGGATTCCATTGGAGTTGGATGATACACACATATGTCCAATTACTTTTAAGAGGCTACAATTTCCGCTAAGATTGTGTTTTGCAATCAGCATCAACAAATCTCAAGGACAAACATTGGATCGTGTCGGTGTTTATTTGCCTCATCCTGTTTTTTCACATGGACAGCTATATGTTGCTTTATCAAGGGTCAGAACATCAAGTTCAATAAAATTCTTAATTCGACCGCCAGTTGCTGATATGGATTCAACATGTGAAACAAGAAATGTTGTGTACACTGAAATTTTGCATGCGGCGACATGATGATAAATCTGGGTACTTTGTAGAAGGCAGGTATTTATAGGGGTGTACTCTTTTTTGGGGTAGTCTTAGTTTGAAATAGAGATTAGGATAGAATTAGTTAAACATTTAGGATCATATAATATTGAATTCCAATTAGTTAAGATTATGATCTAACTGTTATTGCTTGTTTTGTAATTCAAATGCTTTTGTTACTTACTGCCATGATCCAATTAGGTTGTCAAGAAATGGAAGAGCGTTTGATTCCAATGAATGAGATTCTCCCAGGAACGAAGGAATGGAAATGCAAGGTGAGAGTGATCAAGAAGCAAGAACCTAAGCAAGCTAACAATAATCCTAATAAATTTCAGAAATTAATCTTGGGTGATGGCTTGGTAAGTTTATGAGTATCCCTTACATTTAAGCTGTTGTTGTGAGTTTTTCTTACCTTTAAAAGGTTACATATATTAATTTTTTTGTTCTTTTTAGGGCCACACTCTTGATGCCGTGATATTCCATGATAATATAGATAGGTTCAAACATGTGCTTCAAGAGGGTAATGTTTACATGGTGAAAGGAGCCTATGTTTCTGATCCAAAGCAATACAGGAATCCAATTGTGACATGTAATTACCAATGGACTTTCAGAAAAGATACTTCGGTGAATGAAGAACCAAATGATTCGATACCTGCTGGTGGACTAAGTTTTAGAACAACTCCAAGTTGCGAGTTCCACAAATTCCTCTCAACAAAGACATTGATCAGTTAAGCTAAGCAACTTAATTATTGAAGAATTGAAAATGATATTTTTATATTTATTTTAGCAATATTTTGTGTAAGTTTAGGAAAAGAATTATTGTACTTATTATATTTTAGAATGGGATTATTTTACTGTGACTTAAATGTTAATTAATCATTTTCTTCTCTTACTTAGATACTGCTTGTGTCATTATTGGTACCCATGAACCTCGGGTTGTCACAGTCAAAGGACAGGGTAAAGTCATTCGTGAGTATGCTGCCATTGATACAGAGTATGTTAGATACACGATGAGTTTATGTTTTTTTATTTCTTTACATATGTTTAGTTTATTTTATAATAACATAATTCATGGAAATGTAGGCTGGAAACGTTTGTGGTGACACTTTGGGAAACTTCAGTATCCGATGAGATCTATGCTAAATTGGAACCTATTTCGAATAGGACACCGTTGCTGTTGTTGAATTTTTCAGTCGTGCCATATTACGGTATGCATGATTTTACATGGTGTGATAAATTATACATACATAAATTGTTAGGCACAATCGATGATGGTTTCTCTTTAATGTTCAGGATTGAGTCTGACCACCAATGCTCAGTCAATTGTCTTGGATAGCTCTGAGAATGAAATGCTAATTGAACTAGAGAGATGGTATTGTATAATCTGTATAACAATTAAGAACCTTATCGTGTAAATATTTTTGTTCCTAACTTGCTTATAATTATCATAAATAGGAAGCAAGAGAATGAAGAGGCCATCAACATGTTAGTACAAACTGGTGGTTTTTTTGAAAAGAAAGTGTTGCGCTCACCTAAGCAACCCCTGCAGATTACTAAAGTGGAACAAATGTTGCAGAATCAAGAGGTGACTTACTTTATATTGTACTTGCACAAGTAACGTGATTTTAACATTTTTTTTTTAATTTCTTTTCCAGAATACATACTTTAATGTAAAAGTTAAAGCAAGATTGGAAAATGAATACCAAGACTACTTTTACATTGGTTGTCCAATATGTTCCACAAAGACAGTTGCCTCATATGGTACAGAGTTCATGTGTTACTCAACTCCATGCAAGAATATGAGAATAGCCAATCGGAGGTGCTAATCGATCAATACCTCTTTTCTTAGTTTGTATTGATTTGTACAAGTGTGTATATTAGAACACTTGATTTTACTACAGCTTCAGATTTAGTCTCATGGTCTTTGATGCGTCTGGACAAGTGGAAGTCACTTTTTTGGGGAAAGAAGCTCAGAAACTTCTTGGCCTAGATCCTTCTGAGTTTTATGAAAAACAAAATCAAGTGAGTATTCTAACTAAACAATGGTCGATTATTATCACGTTTACAAAAATAAATAATACCCTTTTAAAAATTATAGGGACCCATAACGCAGATGGATTTTCTTAGGCAACGCCTATGCAATATTGTCTTACTCTTAAAGATAAAAAGTCGAATATTTAAAGATGTTTGTACTTTCACTGCGGATGCTATTGAGATTTTACAAGATGATGGTGCAATACCATCTGAGAAAATTAGCATTGAACCTGAAGTTCATCTGGAGCAAGGTTTGTATAATTTTTTCTTCTACTCCATGTATTATTAAATTAAGATGATAATAATTTAAGTATTTTATTTCTTCAGGGCTGCTAAAAAGTGCGACGAGACAATTGGTTTTTCATGATTCATTAGGTGAATAATTTTGTGATGGCAACCGATTAATATTTGCTGTAATTTAATATGAACATTTTAGTTAAATTAAGTTAAATTATTTTTGTTTTTTGTAATGATGATTACTGCAATTATTATAGATAATGATAAAGTCATTCGAGCAAAGATTGCTGCCAAAGCTAAAGGCAAGGGGAAAGTGTCCCAAGAAAGCCATATTGAACATATCAAAGGTGAAAATGATTATGATATGCTACTCTTGCTTGAAAGGATAATAATTATAATTTTGCAACAACAGATACAATTGGAAGCTCATTTAAAGATAGTCTTTCTTCTGATGATGATAAACCAATATCAGGTATAACATCCACTATTATAAATAGATACTTGATATTGCAAATTCATTTAATATAACTATATTTCTTCTCCATCACAGAAATCTTCAGGGGTAAAAAGAAAATTTGCTCTATTGTTTTGTCTGAAGATTCAAGCAATGATAGTCTGAATTGTGTAGTGGAATCGGTTGAAAGAGGTATATCACCAAAATTTAGAAATTTATTTTCAAAGAATCTAGGTTACACGTGTATTTGATTTTTTACATATATAATAACAAAAGTATATGTGATGAAAAAATGCACACACCCAATAAGAAATTTTCTAAATTTAATTTTCATATTTTATTCATCTAAGAAATCGGGTTCAATTCATATACTATATCAGGTAACATTGGGAAAATCAAAAGAAGATTTGTTAGCAAAAGGAAAAAAGTTGTGCACTTAGATCTTTCTGAAGATTCAGGTATTCAATTATTATTACAAGATTTAGTGCATTTTGCTAAAGATTTTGATGATATGTTTTCCATCAGAAAATGATAATCATGGCTTAGTGAAAATGAGGATTCTTTTGATCACTTTGAACAAATGTTGGTGAAACTTTTTATTTTCTTTTCCATGAGTAGTGAGTTTTTGACTTTTTTATTGCAATGGAGAAATTGTATAACCAATATAAGAATAATGAATGATCTAACAATATTTATATTGGTTTTGTAATGTTAGATGATGTTGATACACCTGAGAATTTTGATGATGCACATTTGGATATGCCTCTATCAGGTAATAGTTAGACATGATAGATAGTATTTTAAATCTTCTAGAATTTATTAATCGAGCAAATGTTGAAATATTATTGTGCCATTGTTAGAAATTTCAAAAATAAAAAAGAAAGCTAAAAACATTAGCATGAGGTCATAAAGTCACGTGAACATGAAGATCAAAGATCCTCAAGCATGCACATCTAAACATTCTAATTTTAAATTGATATCGCCTATGTTAATCTATCATGTTTTGAACTACCACTTGGTACCATTGTGTGTAATTACTATGAAATCTGAACCAGTACACATGTGTACCAGCTACTTGCTTAGCTCCAACAATTTATAAAACATATACAAATATAATTAAGCAACTTTATTTGTAGATGAATTAGTGGGGAGAGCAACTGATTGCAAACTTGTTGAAGATTCTCATATGGAGTCATGTCTACCTTTGGCAGGTAATTATTCAACCAATTAGATAAATTTTCGTTTCCAATATTCTTCGTTGTTAACAATATTAACTCAATCATTTAGGCACACTATACCATGAGGAGAAACAGGACCTTGTGGCAAAAACATCAAAGAAGACTAAAATAACTCAAGCTAAGGACAAACAAGTAGCTAAGGGTACAAAACAAAAAAACTAGAGAACAACTAACTATTGTCATTATATAAACACTTAATCTTTAATGTGTGTTCTCGTATGATTGATGAGAGTTTCTGTGCAACATTATCAGCAAAGAAGGCGAACAAAATGAAGTCTAATATCTTAAAAGACAAGATACAAAGCATATCTGATTCATCCCACCAACTTAGCGAAGTGGTTATTGAGCATAATAAAGGTTAGAATTCTACATGAGACAACAGTGTGAATAGTTCTAAATCAAATCATCAATGATATAGGATATTATATATGCAAATACATTATGTTTGTCATTAACTGATTTTGTTAATATTATCATCAACTTTTAGGCAAAAGAGTTCCACAAACACCAACACTCAAGTCAAGGAGTGGCAGAACAATCAAGCGAAGAATATTGGACTGATGAAGTGAAAGATTTTATGAGACTTTGAAGCAACTTTTGTATGTACTTTGTACAATTCTCTAGCTATGACTTTTGGCTCTATTACACCGTGTTGGTGACATTCTACTAGCATTTTGAGGTTACCTTTTGTATGTACATTGTATATGCCTCGATGCAGTTTTTGGTTTAATGTGCTATGTATGTATAACGCATAATGTCTGAAAGGATACTTAAATAGTTTATATATAAATTGTATTATGTAGATTGTTGCTCCTAGCTGTACAAATTAAATACTCCTAAATGTATTACAATCGTGACCTATAAGTCAAGTATAATATGTCTACACTTAAAAATGATTCGACCAGCGCCGTTATTGGTCCCATAATTCACGGAGCAATTATGGAAACACCGCGTCCTACGCGGTGCAAAATTTCTAGTATATATATATATATATAGGCAATGGTTCAATGAAAAGTGACTAAATGTAGGAGAGAAGAAAGAAGTGATCTTGGCCCAATACAATTAATGTGTGGTCTAGTTTCAATATGGAAAGTCGGCCGTATATAACTAAGTAAAGGTCAAACTAGTAAATGTCATTGGAGTGTTAGACGTTTTTTCCATAATTAGGGGTAATCATTTATATCTAATATTAGTTTATAGGAATAAAGATTCAGTTAGATATTTTATCTCTCCTCACAAATTGGCGTTTTCGAATTCTTTTCCAGAATATATGTGGTTATGCGAAGAAAAATTCAACGAACAATAGCTTGAATCGAAGAGGAAAATAGAGCACTCAGGTTGAGGAATCACAAACTTATAAAAGTTCCATGGTTTACTTCAAGAACTTTTGGCATGCTTTTCTTAGTATTGTGGTCCAATACCTCCAAAACGTATGCATATGTTCAATACGTTATCATGTGTGAGTTCAACGAACTTGTGGCATGTTCAATGCATTCATTTCAACATGAGTCATATGTTCAACTTATTGATCAATGTTGAACATCATTCGTGTAATGCTCAACGTATTTTGTTCGACCAGTTGCGATTGGTAGTATATACGACAAATTTCCAAAGAAGTTCGACAAATTCCCAAAGAAGTTCAAGCGAACGTGTTGAAATGTTCAATAAAATAGGTCCAAATTAAGGGCTTCGTTTCATTTAACGTAATGTTGCATATGTTCGTTAAATTTACATAAAAGTTCAAGAGAATGAGTTCATATGTTCATAATGAGTTCATATGTTCAACAGCATATGTTCAAGAGAATGAGTTCATATGTTCGTTAAATTTACAGAAACACACCAGCAATCAATTAAAGCAATTTCGTCGAACTTGTAATTTGCAGTTTTGGGTTATTCATCGTGATAACCGTGGACAGCAATCGGAGGGTGATAAAAATTTGGTAAGCCAACAGCCGATGAACTGGTAGTGTGAATAATCCGCAGGGATCGACATCCTTATTGATCTTCAAGGGAATCGAGTAAAATCAGGGATTCGATGAACTTTCCTAAATTACGATATAATGAAGTTTACAATCCTATCCTTTACCATTATAAATCTGACATTTCCGCCTTCATTGCATAAATCAAATTGAATATAATGGTGAGATGATACCCGTCAGATTTGAATCAAGGAATGGCCAAGATCTCTTCTTCTTTCTTTGTCTAAGGGGCTTTTCTTTATTGAGTGCAACCCTATATAGGGTCATATATATATATATATATATAGGTCAAGGTTCAACGAAAAAGGCCTAAATGTTATTCCAACATGTTCAACGAATTTTTTCGTTAAACATATGGGGTTCTGGGGTTCGAACCCCAGAACCCCCAAAAATATTGTATATGTTCAATATATTTGATGAATGTTCAATGAAAAAATCCGTTGAACATAGCGTGAATAAATCATGTCTGTTAGATTAGATAAGATCAACGGATGAGATTACTTGTAATACCCCGTTTCCTCATAGCTAAGTTTAGATTTATTTCAAACTTAGAAGTCAGGATGATTCACGCCGGATAAAAGAAAATGAACTTATTTTAATTCCAACAAACGTTTTCCAAATCCTTTTGTAAAATTTAGTTATTTAAATTCTTATGCATTGCATATTTATTTAAATTGAATAGTTGAGCATTGAGCTTTTAAACAGATATTTTTATTTAGCGAACCCTCATAATTCAAGAGAATTCAGCATTGTTACAGTTTCGATAATTCAATCCTGAGGGATTTTAAATGTCAAATCCTCACTCAACTCACTTACACTCATCCATCCCATCAGCCACCCTACACTATGCCTATGCTAAGCTACTAACTTCAACTTTAAGCCATGCTTGGCAGAGGCATCCCCAACACTCCTCTACTCCTTTGCCAAACCAAATTCATACTGCAAGCCAAGTTTCATTCTCTCATTTCCACAAGAATCCGCCAACCTTGCTCCTTCAAGAAATCAAGCCCGGCTAAGAATAGGAAGCAAATCAAGTTCACATTTTTCATCAATTTCACAGTAACAGCCGCACACCTCAACTTATAATTCCAAAGGTTCATTCTTTTCCATTCTTTCCCTTACACCATTTGACTGTCAAGTTTCTTCTAGTTGCAAAATACTCATACATTCAGTGTATATATATTGTGTATACTTTTACATATACATATGCAAATATTTGAATGAACAAATGACAATTTCATTACAAAATACATATGCATACAACCTGTTCTTGTATATACATATATGTAAAGCATGTTTATGAAGAAAGAAAAGAAAAGGTTGAGTCTTGAACTGTTTTGTTGTGTGGATTGAGGGCCGGTGATGTTGTCTCTATCGTGAGTGTGAAGTCGGAGATGGAAGGGAGCGACGGTGGTGGCGGGAGCTGCTACTGTTCAGCCTAGAGAGGGAGGGACACGGCGGTCGGCGGCGGTTCATCACTGTTGTCCGTTCGGCGCGTAGAGAGAAAGGAGGGGCAGGCAGAAAAATTAGGGGCTTTAGCTGAGCTCAGCGGCGGCGGCCTTTCGGTCGTGCGGTCGCCGGGAGTCAAGGGGTGGTTCTGGATTTTGGGGATTTGGGGCTGAGTGGTGAGAGAGAGAGATGGAAGGTGCGGTCGACGGCGGTGACTCCGCCGTTGTCCTGTTCAGAGGAAGATGGAGAAGTGGAGGCGGCCGATTTGGGGTCTCGGGTTTGCTGAGGGCTTGAGCGGAGAAAGGCGGAGCGGCGGCTCGTCGCTGCTGCAGTCGCCGGAGGAGAGGAGAATAGACTGAGGCTAGGGTTAAATTCCTATGTTAGACTTCCGCTGTAGCAATTACTCATATCCGTCTTTTGTTTTCCCAACTTAAGATCTTCATGTTAGATTTCAAATGATATACCTGACCGAGCTTAGACTCTTCACTACTAAATTTATGCTAATGAATGTCGGTTGTCAGAAGCATGAAACAAAACTTGTGATCCAAAGGGGCATAGCCCGACTTTCTATCATATTTCGGTTTTAACAAGGTTTTTCCCTTGTTTATTTCTATGAATTGTTCACACCTCGATTATATTTATTCCTTCAAGAATTGGGGTGTGACAGAATGGTATCAGAGCATAAGTTTCCTTTCATGTCTCTGATAACCATAAGCTTTTTTTTATGTCGAGTCTAGAATAGTATCTCTAGACTTCTAAGAATGTCAGTAGCCCTCAGCTCGCCGTCACACTGCCGCAACTAAGGTACGATAATAGTTTTAAAAAAAATATACATATATGTATTTCAGATGTTATGAAAGTTTTCAAGAAAATGTGCGTCTTATGTTTATGATGTCATGTGAATTGCAAATTATTCTTCATGTTGTTATTTTGGGTCCCTGACTCATATAACTAAGCTCAATGTCGTGTTTGGGACTACCCGAGCCCTTAACGAATCAATGTATGTATGTATGTATGGTCGAGTTAGATTCCTTGAATCTTTTCGGCATAAGCAAAATTGTTCATGAAAGGGGCATTTAATGTCCATATGACTCAAAGTTTTAAAGAAAGCAAATGTATGTATGTATGTATGTATGAATGAATGTGAAAGTTTTATGTTATCATTTTAGGTTCACTGCCTATATGATTAGAATGATGGGTTCTTTTACAAACTATTTGAGAACTACCCAAAAATGCCTTACAAGTATTAGTCGTGATAGCACCACTAGAACGGCATAGAATGGACTTATATGGTACCAATGATTATGATTGAAGTACTTAGAAGTAAGTGCTTTAAGTTAGAAGTTGACTTAGAGCTTTATAAGAGATAAGAAGTTGACATGATTGGAAGCGAAGCTCCCATTTGACTGAGTGATTCGTTGTGCTGGGTCTGGCCAGCCCACATAACTAAGATCTCGGTGATTGTCAATTAGAATTTTGACCTTGAGTAGAGCGTCATCCCAATGTATAGACTCACACTATGTAGTTGTCACAATAAGATCTTCTTTTATCACGATAAACACAGTAATGACTAGAATGACTTAGTTTGCTGCTAGTTCTCGAAGTACTAAAAGGTGATATTCTCACAGTTAGAAAGATACACTGAGCAACAACCTGTCTTTTAACCATCCATTGGTAGAATCAAAGCGACTTCTGAAATCCCGAGCGGAGAATCAGAGCAGATAGTGAGTATGATGAAGCTTCCATTCCAACCAGCTGTCAATACGTGCTCCAAATATGGTGGACACTTATGAGAAACGCGTGAAGGAGTTCGCAAACAAATGATGTCATGAGATATTCAATCCCCTAGCAAACCAAAGAGATTTTACGTATGGGCAAATAATGAGCGTGGCTGTAGTAGCCCGCTCTTTTAATTATGATTAAAATTAGTAAATGCAATTTTTATAAATGAATCCAGTTTATGGTTCTGATTTTTTTATCAGAAACGGAGTTATTATTTTAGCTTTATACTTTTATAACGTATGAGAAAAACGCGACGAGGATTATTGAGACATTCAATAATTATTATTTCCAAGTTATAACTGACTTAGCAAAGTCATGTTATTTATTAATCGAAAAACAGAAGCAGTTATATTTTATTAGTGCTACTAGAAGTCGAGAAATTATTCCGACTGCAACGCAAATTAAATCTACGTATTTAATTTATACACGAATAATGAGCAGAAGCCAGTATTTGATTGCAAACACGCGATTAAATAGCAGATGCACTGAGTAACCAAGACACGAAGATTTATTATTATTTACAATTAGGACATCACACTATACACGCATTATTACCACCGCCGTTTTCCATCAGCCATTTCCGCTACTTGGAAGAGTAGCCTTTTGATTTTCACATTTGCTAGAATTTTATTTTATTGTGGAACGACTTTAGTCATTGATTGCACCAGAAGATCATACATTCAACTCTCAAATCATCTCTAGATTGGGCCAACTCCACTATCTAATTATATAATCACCACCAACTCCACTCAATTGGCACCAACGTTCCACCACGAAAGAGAGAGTTTTAAAAAAACAAAATGTTGCAAAGCAAGATAAAAGAAAAGGAAAAGTGTGCACTACAATCCTTTGCCCACCACCTTTTGCTTTCCTCCACTACATTCTCCCCACAATCTTCGATTCTTGAAGGCTACTAGCCAACACTTCTTCAAGCAAACAATTCAGCAGCAACCTTCCTCCATTCACCTCCATTCATTCCTTCTCTCATACACTAAGCACCAGAAAGGGAGATGAAGAGAAGTTAATTCCTGCTGCCAACTGCCAAGTATCGAGAGGTAAGTCTTGGCCTAAGTTTTCTTCATTCCATACTTGGTTCTTTCTGCATTTGTTGAGGAAACAATATTTGCAATTTCAGTTCCTTTCCCATTGAATTCATTATCAACAACAGCAGCTACCAACACAAAATACTCAAGGTAATTTGATATCCCAAATATTCAATTCAGTTTGCATCCATATCTAGCATATCACAGTTCATCTACATCAAATAGCCTAGATATTTCGTACAATAGAAAGTATAAACTTCACAAACAGGCTGCACTCTAGAACAACAAACTATGAGAGTTTTTCCCAGACCATTACCAACTGAACATGAACCGAGATAATTGAGTAAGAAAAAGACTTAGCTTTGAGAGAAAGGGCTGACTGCCCGATGACGACGACGATGGTCGGAACAGGGCGAACTCGCCCAACCTCATCGGGACCCCAAACAGCAGCAACGATCCAAGGACAGCAGCGGATCAGCGGGCCTTCACCTGCCGCCGGGAGGAACGTAGCAGCAACGACGCAGACCGGTTTTGAGCAGCAGAAATTGATCGATTATTAAGGGAAAAAATCAGTTTGAACTTCAGGGAAAGAGTTAGGGCTTTGCTTCCCTTTCATGGTTGAGACGAGAGGAGAGGCGAGTACGACCATCGCCGGCTGACTCGCCGGATTCGAGACAAGGGCGTGACAGCAGCGGCGACTCGCCAGAAATTCAGGGCATCGGAGCTGGAGAATCACTGAGGCCGACTGGAACCATGGCCGAGAGAGAACGGCCGGCGTCGTGGCCCGGAGTAGCAAACGCTCGAACTGGGCGATTTCCCCTTTTCTGAGATCTAGGGCTCGACTGATTTCTGCGCGGAGAGAGATAGAGGACGACGTCGGGTTGACGCATCGGCATCCGAAGCAGACCGGAGCCGACGGCCGCTGAACAGCCAAGGAAAAAGGCGGCGCTGCTGTCTTGGAGAAAAAGAGAGACGAGATCGAGCGGAGAGGGAGTGGAGCGTGTTCTGCTGGGAGAAGAAGAGAGATGACCGACAGTTTTGAGAGAGAGAGTGGGCTTGATTCATTTAATTCTTTGGGCTTCATTTATTTTAAATTGTTTGGGCTTAAGTTTATTTCCTTTGCTTGGGCCGATTTTGGAGTATTTTTTTTAGATGGGCTGTTTGTTATCCCACTAATTTGGGCCCAGAACCATATCCCTTAATTTCACATGGGCTAGCATATATTGGGCTTTCCCTTTTAATTTATTGTGGGCCGAATTATTTTAAGTTGGGCTCGATTAATTTAAGGAATTGGGCTGATGCATATTTATGATGGGCTATTATTCTAGTCCCATTTATATTTCGTTGGGCCAGTTTAATTCATCATTTGGGCCGATTAAATTGTCTTTTTGGGCTAAGATTAATTCTTTTCAGTCCACATTAATTATTATTTGGACCCTATTTTAATTGTTTTGGGTCGAAGACTTTTTAAGTTGGGCTTTAATTTTTTTTAAAGCTTGAGCTGAAGTTACTCCTTTGAGCTAAGCCTAGCAGTATCAATTTTTGATGGAGCCCAATTATTTATCAGTAATGAGCCACCCAGTTTATTAATTAATGTTTTTGGACTTCCGACTTTAAAGCAAGCCATTATTGTTTGTTTCATTTAAGCCACTGGTTTATTTAATTAATTGACTACTCTCTTTTGAGCCTATTAATTATTTGAGGTTACGCTAGTAATGATGTTTCTATCGAAAAGCCCGATAATTTCTACAAGGTCACACCTCGTTTAAAGCCGAGTTAGTCCTTTTTCAATCAAGTACAAATGCGAGGTTTATTTCACGACTAGAATATTCCGATGAGGAAGGAAGAATCACAGTTTTATTCGACCGCGCTAAAGGAGAATTAGCTAAATCTATTAATGAGGATTAATAGTAGAATTCCCAATTATCGCTCAAAAGATTAGTTCATGCATACCAGATTCATGCATAGTTAATTACGCTTTCTCATTAATTGAGAATTTTCCTCGAGGCAATGTCTTATTTTACATTCTCATGATTAAGGTCAAGCGCGAGAGTAAGAACTATTCAAGAAGTCACAGTACCTTAGCAAAACTTTGCTATCAGGTGGGCAATTTCTTACGCGTAAATAAAATGCTATGCATGTGTTATGCTTTAAAATGCAAATTGGATCTTCAAGTGTGGTATGCTTTATTATGCTTTACGCTAAATGATTTACGCTTGATTATGTTTATTTACGCTTGAATGCTTTACGCTGATAAGTTTATGCTTATGTTTGATGCTTGCGTCTGTTGGGGGAGGCCTCCCTCAACAGTACGATGCCGTGTCCGCTGAGGAGGGCCTTCCTCACGGCGCGATGCCCGTGTCCGCTGAGGGAGGCCTCCCTCGCGGCGCGATGCCAGTATGCCAGTGTTACAGCGTCTATTGGGGGAGGCCTCCCTCAATAGTACGATGCCGTGACCGCTGAGGGAGGCTCCCCCTCACGGTGCGATGCCCGTGTTCGTTGGGGAAGGCCTTCTCCACGACACGATGTTTGTTAATGAAGATTGATGATGAAGAATGCCCTTATGCTATTTATGAATTTGGAAATGTTTAATGAGCAAAGGATATGAAAGAAACTCATGCCTCTTATGCGATATTGTGAAATTGTTAATGATGTTATGTTATATGCTTGGCAACTGCCCACTAAGTACTCTTGTACTTAGCCCTTCGATGTTTATGTTTGTGCAGGTTGAGCTGTGATGGGCGATGAAGTGTTGTTGCTTAGTGGAGTTTTTGTCGAACTTAAAGTAGGCTCAGAAAGGATACATGTCTTCATACATGTATCTCAGTTATGCATTCCGCTGTAAACACTGATTATTTCAGTTACGCCTTCCGTTGCAAACTCTGATAATGTTTTAGCCAAGCCCCTAACGATGCCTTTTTCCTTTTTAAGGAATATAACGCGTATACAAGTTCTTTGAGTACCCTTTTTATGCGAACTATGCCTTTTTCCTTTTTAAGGAATATTTCACGCATATTCAAGCTCTTTGAGTATTCTTTTATGCACCCCTTTCTAATCCCGCTTCTTAATTTCCCTTCCCCAGTCATGGTTTTCCCGGATTAATTATCTTTAATTAAGGCCGGTCGTGACAGTGGCTCTCATCATTGAGGCACTGCTACCAATAGAATAAAGGAAATAGAGAAAACCTGGAATGGAAGGAAAGCACTAGAACTAAACTTAAGGTATAACCCACCCCCAAGGCTAGCAAGCTCAAGCTAAAAGCGTGAACACTTTGGCTAAAGTGCCAGAAACTCCATCAAGAAGAATGTCCGAAAAAAGCAAATGTTCGTTTTAAACCACAGAGAACTTGAGCACTATGCCTCATCACCTCAAAGAATAAATTTGGAACACCAGCACGATGGAATCTTAGAAACCCACATTGAATAATCATTTGGAAATGAGAAAATGAGTTTACATGGTAGAAGGAGTGCCATTAATCTTTGAAGTGAAAGTTACCAAGATAATGAGAAAAGTTTGACGTTAGAATTCCCTAGTCAATCTGAGAATGAGACTTAGGACGAAGGAAACAATTAAGGAAGTTCAACTGATTCGAGAGTACAAAGATATTTTTCCCAAGGAATTACCAAATTTTCACCAGACCTAGTTTCATGCAACATAGTATGTCACTATGGGAAGCACTGTCTCTACGGAGCTAAGAGTGAGATCTTTATAGGTCATAAGAATTTGAAGCACTTTTTTTTCGAGTAAAAGAATTTGAGCTCAAGTCAACGGAGATGACTCGAACTAGTAACAGTTTTGGAATGTACCAGAAATTTTGAGGAAATTTTTTTTTTGGAAAGAAAAGAAATGAAAAGAGATGTAGTGGGATGAAGTGGTGAAAGAAAGTTTTTAGATTTGAAACTAGCATCAAGAATGGCCGAGAAAGTCGAGCATATCAAGCAAGGAATCAAGGAAGCAAGATGGATAAAGTCTTCATCCGATAAACGCCGATCAGAGTTAGAATTTAATGTTGGGGATCGAGTTTTCCTCAAGTTTCTCCCTCAACAGGAGTTATGCGTTTTAGAAATAGGGGTAAGTAACGACCCCGCTTTATAGGACCTTTTTGAGATCCTAGTTAAGTTAGGCCTTTGTAGCCTATAAGTTGGCTCTGCCACCAAGCATTGTGGATGTATACAATACATATTGCGTCTCGATATTATGAAAGCATGTGTTTGATCCAAAGCATGTGATTAAGCAAGATAAAGTAGTCCCAGCCAGGACCTAAGTTGTGAAGAGAAATCAGTTCAGATTCTTGATCGCAAGATCAAACTTTACGGAACAAGAAAGTTGTTCTCGTCATGTAGTGAAACCATCACAGGATGGAAAAGGCCACAAAAGAGATGAATGAAACGAATGCCTAGTATCACAAGCTAGAATACCAGATATGCAATTCCGAGGACGGAATTTTTATAAGGTGGGAGGGATGTAATACCCTATTTCCTCGTAGCTAAGTTTAGATTTATTTCGAACTTAGAAGTCAGGATGATTCACGCCGGATAAAAGAAAATGAACTTATTTTAATTCCAACAAACGTTTTCCAAATCCTTTTGTAAAATTTAGTTATTTAAATTCTTATGCATTGCATCTTTATTTAAATTGAATAGTTGAGCATTGAGCTTTTAAACAGATATTTTTATTTAGCGAACCCTGATGAATTGTTACAGTTTCGATAATTCAATCCTGAGGGATTTTAAATGTCAAATCCTCACTCAACTCACTTACACTCATCCATCCCATCAGCCACCCTACACTATGCCTATGCTAAGCTACTAACTTCAACTTTAAGCCATGCTTGGCAGAGGCATCCCCAACACTCCTCTACTCCTTTGCCAAACCAAATTCATACTGCAAGCCAAGTTTCATTCTCTCATTTCCACAAGAATCCGCCAACCTTGCTCCTTCAAGAAATCAAGCCCGGCTAAGAATAGGAAGCAAATCAAGTTCACATTTTTCATCAATTTCACAGTAACAGCCGCACACCTCAACTTATAATTCCAAAGGTTCATTCTTTTCCATTCTTTCCCTTACACCATTTGACTGTCAAGTTTCTTCTAGTTGCAAAATACTCATACATTCAGTGTATATATATTGTGTATACTTTTACATATACATATGCAAATATTTGAATGAACAAATGACAATTTCATTACAAAATACATATGCATACAACCTGTTCTTGTATATACATATATGTAAAGCATGTTTATGAAGAAAGAAAAGAAAAGGTTGAGTCTTGAACTGTTTTGTTGTGTGGATTGAGGGCCGGTGATGTTGTCTCTATCGTGAGTGTGAAGTCGGAGATGGAAGGGAGCGACGGTGGTGGCGGGAGCTTCTACTGTTCGGCCTAGAGAGGGAGGGACACGGCGGTCGGCGGCGGTTCATCACTGCTATCCGTTCGGCGCGTAGAGAGAAAGGAGGGGCAGGTGGAAAAATTGGGGGCTTTAGCTGAGCTCAGCGGTGGCGGCCTTTCGGTCGTGCGGTCGCCGGGAGTCAAGGGGTGGTTCCGGATTTTGGGGATTTGGGGCTGAGTGGTGAGAGAGAGAGATGGAAGGTGCGGTCGACGGCGGTGACTCCGCCGTTGTCTTGTTCAGAGGAAGAGGGAGAAGTGGAGGCGGCCGATTTGGGGTCTCGGGTTTGCTGAGCGCTTGAGCGGAGAAAGGCGGAGCGGCGGCTCGTCGCTGCTGCAGTCGCCGGAGGAGAGGAAAATAGACTGAGGCTAGGGTTAAATTCCTATGTTAGACTTCCGCTGTAGCAATTACTCATATCCGTCTTTTGTTTTCCCAACTTAAGATCTTCATGTTAGATTTCAAATGATATACCTGACCGAGCTTAGACTCTTCACTACTAAATTTATGCTAATGAATGTCGGTTGTCAGAAGCATGAAACAAAACTTGTGATCCAAAGGGGCATAGCCCGACTTTCTATCATATTTCGGTTTTAACAAGGTTTTTCCCTTGTTTATTTCTATGAATTGTTCACACCTCGATTATATTTATTCTTTCAAGAATTGGGGTGTGACATTACTTCTCTCTTCTCTTTTACATTTAGGCCTTCTTCATTGAACCTAACCCTATATATATATATATATATATATATATATATATATATATATAAATATATATATATAGAGAGAGAGAGAGAAGGGTCCAATTCAACGAAAAAGGTCCCCTTAGATAGAGAATAGAGAAGGAATCCATGCCTTTCATTTCGTCTAATCCAACGGTTCTGATTTAAGAACCGATCTCAATTGTATTATTTCGCAGAGCCTCTATTTATTTGCTTTAGGAGAGTTGAGGATACAAATGTCAATTTCATTGATTCATAATTTTGGCAAATTCATCAAATCCCGGAAATCTCTCACCTATTTTCTACATAATGATCATCATCTATTTCGAACCTATTTTTGTTACATTCCCGTTCATTGAAAACATTCATTTTTATTTTTTACCATAAACGATCCCGATCTTGTTCGGCGCCGGCGTGGAGATGGATCTCTAGGCTGATAAAGGTTTGTCTTTTAAGAATTCAATTGTATTGGTATATTGCATTGTTTTCAATTTGTACTTATTCAAATCGTTCTTTACGATTTAATTAGTTCTAAACATTTAGTTGCAGTGGTTGTTAAAAAATGTCGTATATCAGCTTGTTTAATATATTTATTCTTCACGAACAGCAAATGATTTTTTATTTTTTACATAGTCCTTCCCAACATTCCTCGATTCACATCTGAAATTTCCCAAAATTCGCCGCCTAACCCACCTTGATCACCACCTTCCCCATTTCCGCCATGGAGCCCAAGCGCAAGAAATCGAGAAAAATCGAAGAATCAATCGGGAAACCCTACCCCGATCGCCTCAGCAGCCTCCCCGACAGCGTGCTCACCCACGTCTTCTCCTTTCTCTGGACCCTCACCCCCTCCCTCGAATTCCATTGACTTTTGTACTCACTAGGATTCATTGTTACAATCTAGACCGTAATTCGTTGAAACAATTTTTATTAAAAGTACTATATATCCGTTGACTTTTGTACTCACTGGGATTCTTGTTACTAATCAGTTTCTAATAATATGTTGGCTAGCTATGAGGTTTATGTTGAATTTATATACAAAATTAAAAATCAGATATTTTTTCAAATATAAAAATAATTATAAATTGTATTGTAATGTGTTGAAATATTGAATTGAGGTTATGTACGGCTGAATTGAGATTTGATAATTCTTCGATGAGATTATTAATATACAATAACATGCTTCGTTTATGTTTAAGTAAAACTTAACTATTTTTGTTGGTGCAGATGTTAAAAGGGAGTAGGATCTTGATAACGTTATTATTATACCTGGTAAATTTAAGTAAATTTTTATATTTTATTAGTGCACAAGCTTATGCTTACATTGTTTTTTTTGTTAATAGATTCACCAGTGCAAAATTACACTTCTCCAGACAGGAAGCGGACGAAGGTTACATACCCACGTCTTTCTTTTAGCGATAAAGGTATTTGACATACTTTAAAAAGAAATGGATATAAAGTATTCGATATACATATTATTATACTCATCGATTATTGGTTTTTAAAATCGTATATATTTTATTGGTTAAGAAGTTGATAGTATGTTAAACGCAGGGAAGTCTAAAGTTAAAATGGTTTCAATTAGTCCTGGACCGTCATCTGTAGGAGCTAAAAGGGAATTGAATACCGGTAAAGTAATCATATTCTTATTAAAATCTTATATTTGTACCCGTTTTGGTTACAATTTCACATATCTTTTGATTGACAGCTATATTCCAGGACGTCACAAGAACCTCGCCAACTAATGTCGTGGATCCGACAATTCAACCGGACTTTAGTTTGTCTGGTGTTGTGGTAAAACCAAATGTCACAAAAGTTTACAGTAGAAGGAAAGTTAGAGGACTATCTCTAAACACAAGAACAACTCCAGCAGCTTTTTATGATGCAATACAAAAGTTAAATGATGCACAGCGAAGTGCAGTCCGAGAAATTGGGTTTGGTAGAATATTAGATCTGGAAGTAAAGGATTTGCCTGGTAGATTGGCACTTTGGGTTATGAATAAGTTCAACTCACAAACATGCGAGCTTGAGGTCGATGCTAGAAGACGTATTGCAGTCACAAGTAATGACGTGTACAGAGAATAGGTAGAGTTGCGGCTGATTGACAGCTTCTCTCATTTTTCTCTCCCGCATGCTTGTAGGTATGTAGCTGTAGTGTTTTGTGATAGTGATAGGTTTTGATTGTAAGTAGGGAATAGTGGTGATGTAAATAATTCTCTTAAGTCATTGTGTAAAGCTATATCTGCAAATCTAATTTTTTTGTATCATTGCATATCTATAAAATCGATTCTAGGTTTTGCTGAATAACTATGCTTCGATTTAACATCTCTACGAATTAAATAACTAATTTAACTCGTTCTCATTAGTCTGAACCAAATCACGACTTTCAAGTAACTAATAGAAATAAAATCTCTATCGCATATAAAATAACAACTTTAAGTTGACTTTGCTAAGTCAGTTATAGATTTGAAAATATAAATTATTAACTGGCTCAATAATTTATATCCCGATTCTCTCACGCGAAGCTAACAAGCATAACTAAAATAATAATAGGCAAAGAATACATATAATTTATAATCCTAGTTGAATTCTAAATATAAATAATTATTGGACTTTTCAATTACTGAAAGATGCAATAATAATTATCGATTTACTGGTCTTAATCATAAATAAAAGAGCGGGCTACTACATACTACCCCTCTTAACAAAAATTTCGTCCCGGAATTTGCATATCATCGTAAAAGTTTTGGGTAAGTTCTCTCATCTTGCTTTCGAGTTCTCACGTTGCTTTTTTTTTTATCCATGGTGTCTCCATTGGACTTTTACTAAAGTGATAGACTTGCTCCTGGGTTGTTTCACTTTTTGATCCCAGATGGCTTTTGTCCTTTCTTTATAGCTCAATCTGGGCTAAGGATCATCTTCTTTTGGTAGATCACGTGCTTTGGATTGAAAACATACTTCCTAAGTTGGGATGTGTGGAAACATTGGGCATTCCCATAAATTGGCGGTAACGCCAATCCTAAGCCACTAGGCTTATTTTATCTAGAATCTCCTAAGGTTCCAGAAATCGTGACATAAGCTTACCTTTGACACCAAACCTAATTATTCATTTGGAGGGAGATGGCTTTTAGGAAGACCATGTCTCCTACTAAAGATGTAACTCAGGTCGGCGCGTATCAAAGTAAAAATTTTGTCTATCGCCTCTTTTATTCTTTCTCTGACAATCGAACTATCTCGATCATCTCGCTGAGCATTTTTGGTCCTAAGATTCTCCTTCACCTACTTTGCCCAGTAAAGTAACGATCTGCATTTTCTTTCATATACTGCCTCATAAGGCGTCATATCGATGGTTGCCTGATAATTATTATCATATGCAAACTAAATCAATGACAACACTGATTCCTCACTTCAACCTCTGTCTAGTACTATTACTCTTAACATTTCTTCGAGAGTTTGAATCGTTCTCTCAAACTGTCCATCCGTTTGTAAGTGGAAGACAACACTAAAATTTGACCTCGTGCCTGATTCCTTCTACAAGTTCATCCAAAACCTGGATGTAAACTTCGAATCTCCGATAGCCTGAATTTTTCTCTTAAACATCCATAAGTGATTGTCACGGGCACACCGTGTAACGCACAATTTCTCGGGTATACAACTAGGCTAGCTTGTTCGATTAGTATCTAATTGGTATTGTTATACAATAAGCGCATTTCGTGAGTCACTACACTATTACGCAAATGGCGGTGTTCCCTCCTTTCGACTTTGTAAACTAGCTACGAAATCCATTGTAATGTGCTCCCACTTCCAATCTGGAAATTCCAATGGGTGTAACTTATCATATGGTCTTTGGTGTTAAGCCTTCACTCGTTAACATGTTAGGCATCTCTCAACAAATGAAGCTATATCTTTCTTTATATCTATTCACTAAAATTTTCCTTCCTAGTCCTAGTACTTTTTGTGCTTCCTTGGTGGGCAGTATATAACGTGGAATGAGCTTCGCTCATTATCTCATCTCTGAATTGTTCATCGTGTGAACACACACAATCTTTGATCAACATTAACGCATTATCCACGTCTCATGATACGTCTCCTGATCTTATTGCTAAACGTATTTTCTCCAAGGTCTCATTCTCTTTTCTTTTTTTTTCGCATTATCAGCTTTCCTATAAAGTTGGGTGTTATTACCATCGTGGCAATAATCCATTCTACAGATTCTAGTGGTTGAATCACTTCTAAATTCATTCTACTAAAATCTTTCATGGGTTCCTCTTCCTAAGTAAGGGGAGATCCCAACTTAAGTTGAGTCTTACGACTCAAGGAGTCATCTACCTTGTTAGCTTTGCCTGGGTGGTAGTTAATACTACAGTCGCGGTCCTGCGCTAGTTCGAGCCATCTTTACTGTCTCATGTTAAGATCTTCTTGCTCGAAAAAGTATTTCAAACTTTTATGGTCTTTACTGTAGTTAATTCTAGTTTATGAGTTGGCTAGTTCAATTCATATGGTTAATGCTATCGTGATGCGTATGTTGCCACTCTTCCTTCTTGCGTTAACATGCAACTAAGTACTCTCCTTGGACACGTCTGTATAAATCACATATTATTTGTTAGCTACTGGAACAGCTATGGTTAACTTCTCCTTGAGCTTCTTGAAATCTTTTTTTTTTTTTTTTTTCACATACTCTTGTCCAAAGAAATTTAATTCCCTTCCTGAGTAATAGGGTCATTGGTCTTGCTATTTTGGAAAATCCTTCTATGAATCTCTGATAGCAACTTGCTAGTTCCAAGAAATTTTTGATCTCATTTGGGGTTAGTAGGCGATCTCCACTCATGTACAACTTATACTTCCTCAGGGTGCACTTTGATCCTTTCTAATGAGATAATATGTCCCAAAAACGTGATTTTGTTGAGCCAAAATTCGCACTTGCAGAACTTAGCATAAAGATGCTTTGTTTTCAATATTTTTAAGACTATCCTCAGGTGTTTCTCATGGTCCTTCTCGTTCCTCGAGTAGATTAAGACATCATCTATGAAACTAAGACAACTTGCCTAAGTACGGGTGGAACACTCGGTTCATGAGGTCCACAAACATGGCTGGTGCATTGGTCAATCCAAATGACACCACTACGAACTCATAGAGTCTATATCTGGTTCGGAAGACCACCTTGGGTACATCTTCTCATCGAATCTATAGTTGATGGTACCTAGACCTTAAATCTAGCTTTGAGGACACACTCACTACTCTGAGTTGCTTGAAGAAGTCGTCTATCCTCGTTAGAGGATACCTGTCCTTGAGTGTCACCTTGTTCAACTCTCTATAAGTTGATGTGTATTCTCGGACCGAGGATACACATTCTCAATGTGCCATCTTTATTCTTTTACAAAAAGAACGGGTGCACCCCAGTGAAATCTCCAGGAAACATTTGGAAATTCACGTACGATTGTCACGTCTCCTATACTTTTTTTTTTCGGTTTTTAGTTTTCTGTGCAACTACACAAGGTAGGGTGGACACCATTTTCTTATCATCTTTGTTGCTTGAGGGGCGGAGATGATCGTCTTTCTCCTACCCATGCTGATCCCATGAAAACGTGTCAGTTTCTTCCCCATGGTCGAAAAGAAATTTGACTTTCATTGCAAATGATGATGGCATAGTTCTCAACTATCCATTCCATTCCTAAAATTATGTATATGTCTCTCATCGGCATAACATACGAGTTGTTCACTCCAACTTGAATAATTTTTATGCTTAGCTCTAAATTCAAGCACACACGTGCTATTATTGTTGTTGTTGCTATCGCTGGTGTGGTTACTGCTCTTGGTATTGTTGGGCAAAGCTTGGATTGCTCAAATGCAGATTCTGAACAGGCGAGTTTAGCCTGAGACCCGCCCTTTGTTGCTTATTCGGGTAACGATTTGTATAATGTTCATTCCAGTTACTATGCAACAACCTTCATTACCAGTACTGGAGAGTTTCCCATGGTTCTTGTTCCACTTTGGGCAGGGTGGAGTCCCATACTTGTTATCCCCCATCTGTTTTGAGGTGTCATAGCCACGTTGCTGTGACGTCTGCCCCTGCCATGGCCCTTTCCTTAGCTTGGCCAGGGTTACTATATCCCATTCTCTTTTTCTTTCTCAAAAGTTTTGAGCCCGAGTTTGTGGAGGTGCAGACGTAGGCGCAGTTGCTGGTCTCTCTCCCAGCATTGCTGCCTCAATGCATAACGCTTTGCTAAGCGACTCCACGTAAGACGATCCACCATGGCTTGCCCAAGCCATTCTAATCTCGTGCCTCAGTCCGACATCGAATTCTTTTAACCATCTTTTCATATGTGTCTACTTGCTCTAGCGCATATCTTGACGTATCGCAGAACATCATGCCATATGGAGTAATTGTTGTTCTTCCTTGCTTCGGATTGTAAAATTCCATTTCTTTCTTTTTGCGATAGCTTTTGGGTGTATACTTGTCATATATTACAGTCTTAAACTATTCCCACGTTAAATTTCCTAACTACTCAACTGTCATTGTCTTCCTCCTTGCTTCCCACCATAAGTCAGCTGAGAGGATACGCAAGTAAGACGTTCCAGATCTGTGCAGCGCAAGAAATTGAAGATGCGCTCACTAGCTTGTACCCAAGTCTCAGCCTTTGTTGGATCTCCTATCCTATCGAAGACAGGTGGGTTTCCTCGTAGAAATAGTTCTTCTATTCTATATTTTTGTTGTATAGTTAGTGGCGTTATATTGTTCTAGCCATGGTACTGGGCCTTTTTCATTATCTCGTGGAATTCTTCCTCTTCTTCTCGGACTCCCTTGTTTTGGTGGCGTACTGATGAGTTGACACGTAGTCATCAATACATACATATGCATATCATCACTTCTGTAAACCGTTTCTTGATTCTCAAATCTTGCTCGCACTCTTTCTCGTGCAAGCATATAAGTAAAATGTGGCGGAATTGACTTGCCGCAAAAGATCGATAAGGTCGCTAAAAAGACATAAGAAAATTGTTTCGATGAGAACTTCTACATTAACATATGGATCTAGATGTATTGATCTATCCAAGTACTACTCATGATGAACTGGCTGTCTAGCAATGCCATCACCAACTAATTTGGTCATGGAACCAATTTTTTTTTTTTTTCGTACTAATACTAGTCAAACATAACTAAGCCAACATAGGGCATACAAAAACATCAGAACAATCATTGTTTTCTAAAAAAAAATAATAACGTTCTACCAAATCCATAAGAGATGGTCTAGCTGCATCATGTGATTGACCCTTGGGTCGAGGCATACTTGTTTGATGGATTTAATCTGGTGAATACTTGTTTGTCTTTAGGTCACCGGAAATCTACTAACAACTAACAAACCACAATGATTAAAGTCACAAATGGCAATTACGCAGAGTGAAGTGAATCAACAATTTTGTCAGACGATTGAAAAGAAATGGCCTTAGGGTAGAAATGAATTGACTAAAAGGTCGAAACGAAATGACCTAATAATCTGAACCCGCTTGGCTTTTCAGATGAAAGTTTAAATATATAGGTTTAGAGACCCATATATGACGACTACTGATATTTTGGTCATGTGGACTGGCCAGGTCCGACATAACTACTTCTCAGTCACTCGGAAATACTTTTCCGAACTTGGCAACTCTTGTTCATTGGCTGAAAAAGGTATATTTGGTCTAAAATCACCACTTTCTTCTTAACATCTTGAACATGTCCTTGAGAATATTCTAGAGCTTCTCAAACTTGGAGTCTGCCTCCTAGTTTAATGCAATCCTTAAACATCTTCTATAGGCGAAATAAGGTAGGCTCGACCTTACTCAACAATCTTCCTCTATATGATCTTTGTGTAGTACTTCTAGTACTTAGTGTTTTCTTCACATAGCGCTTGAAATGCAACCATATAATTTGAAGTACTATTCCGTGTTATTGCAAAAGACCTTCTGAATCATCACACATTCAATAAGGAAATAGCTTTTGCTCATCTGAGCACCTTTATAGGGTATGTGTCACCATATGTAATGCTAAGTCATGGAATGACCTTAGTCAATGCTCTCATTCCGGCTACCAGACTAAATACCTAATCCAAGACGTTCTAACTGAGGCGATGTCCTCGATAGGTTAAGATATGTATACTTATCTTGAGTATATCCTTAGGGTCTCATTAGAATCTTAATTCATTTGTTTCAGCATTAATCCACTGTCGGCGCTTCTAGCTATTATTAAACTCTGAACCATCTTCGAGAACTTCTCTCGTCTTACCCACTTGAGTAAACTTTTATGATCAATCATAATGGTTGGTAATTGTTAGTACCCATATCACATCTCGTCTTTCCAATTCGTAGTAGGTGATCGTAATCAATAGGGATTCTCAGTCATGTCCTCATCTAATATGATAGGTACTGTAAGCAGAATGGTTCCGAATATCTGAAACTATAAGCTGATAGCTTTAATCGAATTATTAACATCATATACAAAGCATTTTGACCCCTCGTAAGTCTAACTCTGAAGTTCATTGATGAATCATGAAAGTTATCCTCAAGCCATAGCTAGTGATAATCGAGGCTAGAAGTGAGTCTCAACTTATTAGGGATTAGCTAACTGATTACATAAGTCACACTCATCGCTATAAGCAATATCATACTTAAACTATCATTGAATAAGGCAGTAGTTGATTAGGTTTTCCGTCTTGCGTGAACAACCTGAATGAAGAACAATGCCTGCGTCAGTGATCCGTGCGTGGCACTCCGCTTGCACTACTTTCATTGGATTCTCTTCCTCTTTCTTAGCTCTTCACCATGGCTATAGTGATATATAACTGAGTTTCTAGCTTTTATTGTTCTTCTCATAACAGTGATCATGCATTCTTAACGCATCTAAGTTTATTGAGATATCTAATCAATCAATAAAGCATAAAACTTGAATGTAAGCATCAGTACATTCATATAGAACGTGAACTTCTCAATGTTTTAAAATCATTACCACCTTCTTTCTTGCGCTGAGCATGACGATGTGATGAAGTGATGAGCTTTGGTTGACTGACTCATATATACTAGTGATCATACTAGAAAAATGGGCTAACTCTAGGGTTCAGAGCAAATGAACTGCTCTGATACCACTCTGTCACGACCGGCCCTAATTAAGGATAATTAAGCCGGGGAAACCGTGACTAATGGAGGGAGATTAGGAGCGGGGTAGAAAGGGGGATAATCAAACAAGGAAGGATCGCATTTCATCATTTTTAATAAAAGGGATATTTAAAATATAACGGAGGTTTAGTCGTATAGACTCAAATAACTAGTAAGTTCGGATAACTCCGACTTAGCCAAAATAACATAAAACTTCTGAGTACGCAGCAGAATAAGGTTCTGATTACATGTATGAAGACATGTATCCCTAGAGTTCATTAATACATAATAAGACAAAAGAGTCCCGTTCGTCACTTCATCACCATCGGCAGCTACTCAACCTGCACATTTAGAAATATATGCAGGGCTGAGTACAAAAGTACTCAGTGGGCACGTATGCCTAAGTATAAAAATACATGCTTCAAAACTGTAAATTGTCATGCCATCATAAACAGTACAGCAAGGGAGTTTTTTTGCTAAAAAGGCCCAAGCTTACTAAGTTCATTTGTGATTCTTAAAGTTCGACTGCAGTCTAAGTTCTCTTGTAATCTATCATATCTGGAACTGTGTGCCGGAGAGGTGGCCACCTCTCACAAACACTTGACCGGCCAACCCGCTAGATGACTCACGGTCACTGGTGTACACTAGCCCTGGCAGGATAGCTATCAACTGCTCAGGACCCGAATTCGATTGCATAATAACTGGCAAAGCCACATCAGATAGATATCATACCAAACATTGAAACATTTATGGCAAGACAATAGTTGAAATAATTTTCAGTTCAATGATTTTGCCATGAAATAACTTGCTTGAATGTAACATTTAAACTCATTTGATATATATGAAACTGAAATTAACAGTTAGATCATCTCATGCATTCATTCGTATAAGAGGCCTACGACACGCAGGGGATCTCTATATACGTATAGTAAAAGTAATGCCCACCTGATAGCAACTTTTGCTTTGGTAAAGTAGCTTCTTGTCTGGCTATTCTTACCCTCGCGCTTCACCTTTATTGCGATGATATAAAGTAAGATATTTGCTCGAATGAAATCCTCAATTAATGAGAATGCGTAATTTAACTATGCATGACTCGTATTCCGATAATTATTATTCTGAGATAATAATCTGGGAGATTCTATTATAAATCCTAATTGTCGGATTAAATAAATAAAATTAACTAATTGAGGATCGTCTCATGAGGGTGGATAAATAATTAATCCGCTCATCTTAGAGTATTCTAACTCACTTACTAATTAATAGCCTCATTCTAAATTAATCAATAATTAGAATTAGCTCAATTTAATAAATAGATTAATCTAGACTACCCTTAAATTGGGCCTGATTTTAAGCCAAAAATAATAATGGCAGTCCAAATAAAAATTAACTCTAGCCCAAACTAATTAAATACAGCCTATTATAAATTTAGATCTGCAGCCCACATAATTAAAATGAAGGCCCAATTTTTCGGCCCAAAGAGAAAAAAATCAAATGGCCCAACTCTTTTTCTTTCTTAACAATCATCCGCTCTCTTTCTCTCTCTCAGAAACGCTCACAGCTCCCTTCCGTAAGGGCGGCTTCGTCCGCCTCCTGCTCCGGCCGGCGTCGGTCGTCGCCGCGCCTGAGCCCGGCGCTCTTCTCTCTCTTGTCCGCCTTCGATTTCCTCATGAAACCGAGCTTCCATCTCCCTCTCCTCTTTCGATTTCGGAGGCTCCGTCTCTCTCTCCACGCGAGTCCTGCCGCCGCCGTCTCCGGCTGTTTCAGCCGCCATCGATCCGGCGCCCTTCTTTCACGTCGGCCACCCTTCTCCTTCCACGTTCTCTCTTCTCACAGCGCCTTTCAAATCTATGAAGGAAACCCAAAAAGGGAAGCCCCAAATTTTATTTCCTCCTCTGCCTGAACCCGCCGCCGCCGCTGCTGAGGAACCGGCGAGTGGCCGTCGTTCTAAGCTTCATGTTCGGTTGAGGGCGCCGCCCCTCTCATCCGATTCACCTTCCTCAGTCTCGACGAAGCAACCCAACCGAGCCCTAGGTTCCTTCGGCTCAAGCGACATCGCCGCCACTGCCTGGGCTCGATCGCGCTTCAGAAATTCCGGCGGAGTCGACGCCGCTCTTCGGCTTTGCCTGAAAACTGGCGTCCCTCCTCCCACTTCACAGATGCGAGGTAGAAAGGAGGTGAGCCCTAATTTCCTGGATCAGAAATCGCCTCCACCGCCGTCACCGGAAAACCAGCGAGCGAGGTTGCTTCTGTCGCCATTCTGAGGTCCGGCGAGGTCGGCTCCCTCCGTAGCTGTCGGTGCTGGGTGAAGGCACCGCGAACCGCTGTCGTTGCTCTTCCGGGCGATGGTGAGGCAGACGCAATTTCAGGATACACAACTCAAAAGAATTGAGCCCTAGCTTCTCTTTCCACAAGGCGTCGCCGCTCTGTGATTCGGCGAGAGCCTCACCGTCGTCGTCGCCGGGTTCTCCCCTGATCTCGCCCGACAAGCAGCATAGCTCTGCCTCCGCCGATGCTCCTCGGTTCGGCGAAACAGGGCAACCTCCCCTCCTTAATGAAAGCTAAGTTCATTCTTAATACTCTATTGTGAACGAAACTCAAAGTTTGTTGTAAACCCAGTTCATGTTTCTATTGAGTTCTAGCATTTCTATAATTCGATTATGCAGTGGGTAAAACTAGCCATAGTAGTTTGTTTATCATGCTTAAGTGTAGAGTATGTATGATGGGAAAGTAGTATATGGAGCTCAATGAATACCTTGAATGCTTTGCGAATGTTTGGTGCATGGTTGGCTGCTGCTGTTGTTGAATCCAGAGGATAGGAACTGAAATAAACTGTGGATTGCTTTCATTCTGAATGCAGGTTGAAAATTCAAGAAGGAAGTTTGCAGCTGAATTGTTACAGGCGTGAATTTGGTAGTTATACATGAGTATCTAGTCATCTATGCCATGTGAAAGCCTTGAGAGAGAATAGGTAGAGTTGCGGCTGATTGACAGCTTCTCTCATTTTTCTCTCCCGCATGCTTGTAGGTATGTAGCTGTAGTGTTTTGTGATAGTGATAGGTTTTGATTGTAAGTAGGGAATAGTGGTGATGTAAATAATTCTCTTAAGTCATTGTGTAAAGCTATATCTGCAAATCTAATTTTTTTGTATCATTGCATATCTATAAAATCGATTCTAGGTTTTGCTGAATAACTATGCTTCGATATAACATCTCTACGAATTAAATAACTAATTTAACTCGTTCTCATTAGTCTGAACCAAATCACGACTTTCAAGTAACTAATAGAAATAAAATCTCTATCGCATATAAAATAACAACTTTAAGTTGACTTTGCTAAGTCAGTTATAGATTTGAAAATATAAATTATTAACTGGCTCAATAATTTATATCCCGATTCTCTCACGCGAAGCTAACAAGCATAACTAAAATAATAATAGGCAAAGAATACATATAATTTATAATCCTAGTTGAATTCTAAATATAAATAATTATTGGACTTTTCAATTACTGAAAGATGCAATAATAATTATCGATTTACTGGTCTTAATCATAAATAAAAGAGCGGGCTACTACATTGGCACTTTGGGTTATGAATAAGTTCAACTCACAAACATGCGAGCTTGAGGTTGATGCTAGAAGACGTATTGCAGTCACAAGTAATGACGTATACAGAGTGTTTGGATTCCCACCTGGTAAAAAATCTATCGAGATATTTGAGAAACAATCTACTAATGATTTATTTGAACAATGGTTCTCATTTTTTGGGGTGGATAATAGAGACAAGATAAAGATAGGGATTGTTTTGAATGAGATGCTTAGGTGTAAGACTGGTGGGACATGGTTTAAACGGCATTTCATGATCGCTATGGGGTTCTCGTTGTTTGAGAGTTACTCCAATGGTACCGTACACCCATTCATAATAAAGTGTCTTGTATTATTATAAACATCATAGTGATCATTTGGAGATAATAACCCTGAAGGAGGTGCGACATCGCGATGCAATGAAATTTTATCCACAAACTCAAAGATGCATTCTCCATCTTTCAGCGCTTCAAAAAATAAAGGGGTATTTACCTTGCAACCTAACAATATTAATCCTCTTTTTCATTAATGATCACTATGATGTTTATAATGATACAAGACACTTTATTATGAATGGGTGTATGTACGGTACCATTGGAGTAACTCTCAAACAACGAGAACCCCATAGCGATCATGAAATGCCGTTTAAACCATGTCCCACCGGTCTTACACCCAAGCATCTCATTCAAAACAATCTCTATCTTTATCTTGTCTCTATTATCCACCCCAAAAAATTAGAACCATTGTTCAAATAAATCATTAGTAGATTGTTTCTCAAATATCTCGATAGATTTTTTACCAGGTGGGAATCCAAACACTCTGTACACGTCATTACTTGTGACTGCAATACGTCTTCTAGCATCGACCTCAAGCTCGCATGTTTGTGAGTTGAACTTATTCATAACCCAAAGTGCCAATCTACCAGGCAAATCCTTTACTTCCAGATCTAATATTCTACCAAACCCAATTTCTCGAACTGCACTTCGCTGTGCATCATTTAACTTTTGTATTGCATCATAAAAAGCTGCTGGAGTTGTTCTTGTGTTTAGAGATAGTCCTCTAACTTTCCTTCTACTGTAAACTTTAGTGACATTTGGTTTTACCACAGTACCAGACAAACTAAAGTCCGGTTGAATTGTCATATCCACGACATTAGTTGGCGAGGTTCTTGTGACGTCCTGGAATATAGCTGTCAATCAAAAGATATGTGAAATTGTAACCAAAACGGGTACATATATCAGATTTTAATAATAATATGATTACTTTACCGATATTCAATTCCCTTTTAGCTCCTACATATGACGGTCCACGACTAATTGAAACCATTTTAACTTTAGACTTCCCTACGTTTAACATACTATCAGCTGCTTAACCAATCAAATATATACGATTTTAAAAACCAATAATCGATGAGTATAATAATATGTATATCGAATACTTTATATCCATTTCTTTTTAAAGTATGTCAAATACCTTTATCGCTAAAAGAAAGACGTGGGTATGTAACCTTCGTCCGCTTCCTGCCTGGAGAAGTGTAATTTTGTACTGGTGAATCTATTAACAAAATAAAACAATGTAAGCATAAGCTTGTGCACTAATGAAATATAAAAATTTACTTAAATTTACCAGGTATAATAATAACGTTATCAAGATCCTGCTCCCTTTTAACATCGAAGAATTATCAAATCTCAATTCAGTCGTACATAACCTCAATTCAATATTTCAACACATTACAATACAATTTACAATTATTTTATATTTGAAAAAATATCTGATTTTTTGTATATAAATTCAACATAAACCTCATCGTTTATGGTAAAAAAAAAAAAAAACGAATGTTTTCAATGAACGGGAATGTAACAAAAATAGGTTCGAAATAGATGATGATCATTATGTAGAAAATAGGTGAGAGATTTCCGGGATTTGATGAATTTGCCAAAATTATGAATCAATGAAATTGACATTTGTATCCTCAACTCTCCTAAAGCAAATAAATAGAGACTCTGCGAAATAATACAATTGAGATCGGTTCTTAAATCAGAACTATTGGATTAGACGAAATGAAAGGCATGGATTCCTTCTCTATTCTCTATCTAAGGGACCCTTTTTCGTTGAATTGGACCCAATATATATATATATATATACCTGAAGATGAGCTTGTTTTGTGCAATGTAACTTCCATGCTCATAATTAGTATATAAATTTCAAAATCCTGCAAATAAATATTTATTCAGTAATGCGACAACAATAAATAATTTAAAGCTATTGCATTATAGGACTAAGCATTGGAGATGCCAAAGGAGGTAAGACTTACCTTGTCGTTTACACTTGCGCCTTTAAGCCTCTGTGTGTAGATAAAACGTCCAGGGAAGACGATGTATTGCCTAGATCCAACCTAAGCAAGTAAAAGGCCAAAAGAAAAAGTTCTAAGTCGACTATTCAAATTCAAAACATGACACCATAGGCAGATTCAACAACAAATATAGAGCAACTAACGATCTCATGAGAACCAAGCGGGATGCTTCAGCAAAAGAGATAAACAACACAACCATATTCTCATACATATATAAAAAAACAGAATATCTTGTTTAATTACACCTGCAACAGAACACATTCTCAACCAAGAAAGGCCAAAATAATGTAGTGAACCATGACATAGTGCCCGGTATGAAGCAACTGAAGTTTCGACAAATTAAACAGCAAGCATTAAAACCCGAATATGAGCAATGTACGTAAGTGTCAAGTGATTTGCGGTGGTAGCCTTAGCCATCGAGAAAGGAAACAACAATAATAAGCTATAGAATTTTTCCTGTGTGATGAACAACCTATCTACTAAATCTCCCTTCTATAGATAACAAAATTGTAGTTTAAATTTTATGGATTATTTTCACTTATTTAAGAAAGAAAAATATATTATGATAACTGGCCCGCAAACTATTCCGGCCAAACTCATCACTGAGACCATTAAAATTCTACTAATTAAATTATAAATGATGCTAATCGTTTGTGACCTCAAGGGAGTAGAAAGAAGAAAAGTTTTCCGCCACCCAAAAAAAAAAATTAGAATTGCTGTATATGTAATTAGTAATTTTTGAATTAAAGTGATGGAGAAATTAAAGTAAAAGAAGAAAAGTCTCTTGGAGTAGTAATTTCGAGCTCCTTATATCCTTCTCAAACAGAAAAGGAAAAAGTCCATTCTCTAATCATATTTGTGTATATGTTCAAGTTCTCATCGATTTTTATAGGATAACAATTAACATGACGTAAATGCAGCTTTAATGACAGTAAATTTCCATTGTTAATTCGAAGAATACCATGCATCATTAATCATCTTAACAACGGGAAAGGATTGGGCTCCAAGAACTGCATTCTAAAAAGTGAATATATGCTCGATGCTGAAGACACACGACATAATGAGAACGATAATTCTAATCAAAATAAATATAAACACGTCCAATTCATATACCAGACGAAGTGAGAATCAAAACTAACCTCAAACGGCCTTCGAAGAGGGGAGGCGGCAACCGGAAAAAGACTAAGAGCGGCGGCGGAAAAGCACAGCGCTGGTGTAGATTGTATCGGACGGCGCAGCGCGGTTTGATTAGATTAGTGCGATGGACGATCGGCTTTGGAAAATCAATGTAAGAGAAACTATGGGTTAGGGTTTGGCGATGAGAGTGAGGATCATAAACTTGATTCGGAGATAATGGATTGAGTTGGAGAAGAATTATAACTTTAATTAATTTATATTTATATTTAGAGTTTAGTTTAGTTTAGTTAGTACATAAGGTAAAGATTTTTTTTTTTTTTTTTTTGAGAACCAAGGTAAAGATTTATATATACGGAATTAGAGTGAACTTCTTCCATAGATAATTCTATTATCTTCCTTAATTTACTCAATGTCATTCTCTTTAAAAAAGAAAAAAAAGAAAGAAGTCAAAATCAATTGAAAAATCGTGAGGGTGATAAGATAATTATATTATATCCCTTAATTCGCTCAATGTCATTCTCTCTTTTTTTTTTTTTTTTTTTAAGAAAGAAGTCAAAATTAATTGAAAAATCGTGAGGGTGATAATTATTTAATTATTAATCTATACTAACAATTTTATATTTTAGGGGTAAAATAGGCAATTCACAAGTTGTCCCTTAGATTGCCATTCACTCTTCTTCTAATAGTATAGATATAGAAGTATAGATATCATTATTAAAATTCTGAAATTACTTATGTACCCTATAAGCTAATCTGGCGTTAATTAGATGATATGATTTTAACAAGATCTGTCCGTCCAAAATTCAAAATCTAATGGCCTAGAATTGTTCTTATTTTAATACCTAAGCTTGAGTTTTAGTTTAGCGCAACCCTATTCGTATATATTTATATATATCAAAATCTCTATCCTAATAAAAGAATAAATATTATCATACGTTATGTCCTAACTAAACTCTAAATATAAATATTAATTAAATAAAGTTCTAATTCTACTTCAACTCAAATCCTATCTATCATCTAAAGTTCTAATTGTATCTCCAACTCAAATCCTATCTATCATCTATTGTAAATATTATTGTAAATATTATCTATATAAATACCACCAATGAGAACATAAAATAGAAGTACAAAAATATTGAGCAAGAAGACTGCCGAAGAGGCATCTCAACAATTTTAAGACTGCCTAAGAACGCATCTCTGCCATCCTAAGCCGGAATCCTCCGACGACCGAGAGCCCCTCCAACAACAGTACGTATATTTTGCTCGTGTTTTTGTTTATCTCTCTCGAACGCGCATATTTTCCCAGAAAATGCGAATTTGTTAGAATATTTATTGTGTTTAACTTGAAGCTTTGTTTAATTAGGTCTCGGAGACTCGGACAATAGAGTTGTTTCATATTTTACTTGGGACATCATTAGAGATCCATATATTATATATAGTGTTAGAGAACTTGTTCATAACAAGAATTTGTTGTTTGATAAATTCTTCATGTTTTTTTTTTTTTTTTTGGAGGGAATTCTTCTTGTTATTGTTTAGCAGACTTTGGAATAAATTTAGTGGGTTATAAATTTCATAATATATATATATATATATATATATATATACTTCGTTTATTTAATTTAGTTGTTTATAAATTTATAGTGTTAAATTTCATTAAAACTTGAAAATTTCAAATTTCCTACAGACCTCTATAGATACAAGATCTCAAAAACTTCCATATTCATTCACTCATTTCAACTCTCTACTTCAATTTTTACTTTTCATCACAACAATAATTACTTTGAATTATTCGTATTTTTCAACCGGCCTGAGACCCGCGACCCGTGTCCAACCTGTGCCTCAGCCCTGGCCCAACCCGTCTAACCCATCCACTCAATCTCACTGAATTTTTTGCCTTTATATATTTATCCAATAATAACTTTTACTATGTAATTTAATTTTACTAATTTTATTTTCGTTGGAGGACAACATTAAACTATTATTTGATATATTATTTATCTTACTAACATATATTTATCCACGAATTTTGACACGTTTGGTTTCGGCACGAGAATTAAGGAGTTGTGGATTAGTGTTTTAAGTGTGTATGTAATAATAAAGTATAAAAGTGATACATTAGGAGAGGGAATGTGATAAAGTAGGAGATATAAGGTAATAAAGTGATAAAGTAGGAGAGAGAATGTGATAAAGTAGGATAGTGAAGACAATAATTGTTACTCCCTCCGTCCCAATAATGTTGTTCCATTTCTTTTGGGCACAGAGATTAAGGAGTGTTAAATTAGTGTTGTAAAGTAGACGGCCCCACATGTTTAACAAAAAGTAAGTATAGCTTAATTATTGAAACAAATGCCTAAATGAAGCTCGACTGATGCAGATTCAACGAACTCAAACAAGAATTCATCCCTAAAATGTTGAACAAATTATAAACCCTAAAATGCAGAACGAAAATTATCACAGAAAAAAAAATGTACTCTAAATCAAAGCTTCATCCCCAAAATCAAAGATACATAAAGGCATCATCCTCCACAAAAATCAAAGATACATAAAATCTTCATCCCCATAATCAAAGATACATAAATCAAACCACAACTTCATGTGCCTTGAGCTCGAGAGAGAGAGAGATCCGAGGCTGCGGTGCGCGAAGCTCACGAACAGAGCTAGATCTATGTCGCCTCACCTTCACCTCTCCGCCCTCACCTTTTGTCACAGCCCGCCCTAACTAAGGATAGTTAAGCCGAGTGATCTACGACTAGGGATGGGGTTAAAGAAGAAGGGGAAGAAAAGGGGCGTCATTTATAGCCGTAAAACTTACTCATCTTAATAAAACTCGTCATTTTTATTCATGAATACTCAATTGAAAATAGTCTATGAAAGACAGCATAAAACTTAATTAATATCATTAATCAAGTTATACATCATATGAAACCATTCTCTTAAGACTCAAAGTATGACATAACATACTATAACATCAACAACATCTTGCAGCGGAAAGTAGCTAGACATATGTATGAAGACATATTCTAGACAGGTTAACTATTTATTAACAACCTTGGAGACTCCGCTCATTGCAGCACCATCATCACATCAGCTCAACCTGCACATTTAGAAAACATATGCAGGGCTGAGTACAAAAGCACTCAGTGGGCACGTATGCCTAGGTATAAAAATACATGCTTCAAAACTGTAAATTGTCATGCCATCATAAACAGTACAGCAAGGGAGTTTTTCGCTAAAAAGGCCCAAGCTTACTAAGTTCATTTGTGATTCTTAAAGTTCGTCTGCAGACTAAGTTCTCTTGTAATCTATCATATCTAGAACTGTGTGCCGGAGAGGTGGCCACCTCTCACGGTCACTTGACCGGCCAACCCGCTAGATGACTCACGGTCACTGGTGTACACTAGTCCTGGCAGGATAGCTATCAACTGCTCAGGACCCGAATTCGATTGCATCATTGGCAAAGCCAAAGCAGATAGATATCATACTAAAATTTAAACATTTATGGCAAGACAACAATTGAAATAATTTTCAGTTCAATGATTTTGTAATGAAATATCTTGTTTAAATGTAACATTAAATTCGTTTGATAGATATATAAAACTGAAATTAACAGTTAAATCATCTCATGCATTCATTCGTATAAGAGGCCTACGACACGCAGGGGATCTCTATATACGTATAGTAAAAGTAATGCCCACCTGATTGCAGTGTTTTGCTACTTAAGACAACGATTCTCTTTCCTTAGCGCGATAGGTTACTCAGACGCTTTTGTTTATTTGAACCTTTGATAACACGAAAACATGTGTTCGAGTGAATAATAGAAAAGATAACAACAAATGCAGTGAATCACTTATTCACTCATTTCTCTAACTACCCATATTTCCTTAAACGACTATATCTAACTCATATACAATCGTTCTTCCTTTATCAAAATACTTCATGTACCTTTGAGGATGTAGGAAATTCCATTTTATTCATTTATTTATCTATTATAAATAAAGAATAATTCTATAAACATAAAACGTTTTCCTTTTCCCCATTTAATAATGCCAATCTCCAATATATATACATACACATCAATAGCTCATTTATAAACTAAAAGTGATATTTTATCAACAATAAAACTTTAAAATCCTTAATAGGAATTATTTTGAATCATTTCCATCTCAACAAAACTGTATAGATTCAACTTCAACTAATAAACTGCTTTTACTCCGAACTCGTATGGAGTCGAATTTTATTTCAATAGAAACCTCTTTGAGTCTAGTTTAATTGAAAAAAAAGTGTGTTGAAAAACTCCAAGTAGTTTAAGAGATATAGCGATTTTCCCATCGCCTACCAGATTCGGCAGTTTCTGCCAACTGAAAGTCCAGATCTTTGAAAAATAGCAAACGTTTCCGGAATGACCCCAAATTTTATATGCAGATAGATAACGCATATAAATTTATACCATAAAAATTTGAGAGCTAAATATCAACATATGGTTACTGAAATAGTTAACTTAATCATCTGCCTCACGACAGTTTCAACAGATACGGGCAGTAGACTTCTCAAATTTTAAAAGGGTAGTAAACGAAGTTCAAATAACATGAAACTTTGTACAAATATTCACCACACTCCCATCTATACCCCAGAAATTTCACATAATATAATAGAAACGGGAATACCTTGAATAGGTGTATGGTATTAGTCTCTGCAGATTTTATATATGGCATAGATTAGAAGCCAATTGTGAAGAAGAATTGAATGAGATGAATAATCTTCACTCTATTACTTTATAAAACTTGCTGCAGAGGTGGGAATGGGTGAGTTGAGATAGTGGAATAGGTTTTAAAGAAGCAAAATTCTATTTGGAGATTGACTTTAGAGGTGAAGAAAATTGTGAAGTAGTAGGTGAAGAAAATTGTGAACGTATTGGTGAAGAAAATTGTGAACGTATTGGTGAAGAAAATTGTGAAGTAGTAGGTGAAGAAAATTGTGAACGTATTGGTGATTGGTTTAATAGAAGAATGAGAGGGATGTGGATGAATGAGAACCATATGTGCTTAATCTCATATAAACACATTAAGATATATAAGCCTAATTCTCATTGAAGCATAAAATTCACTTGAGCTTGCCTCTAACATAAATTAAATTACTCATGGGCTTAAGTAAACAATCGATAAAAGATTCATATTTAACACTTCAGTGTTAAATTCTCCACAATAAATTAATGGACTCAAAATATATTTTGAGTGCATCATCTATTGAAAATAAAAAAAAATAAATCATCACATATATAAATTATCAAATTCATATAAGTTCGTATTTTATTAATGGATGCTGATCCCTAATTACCATAATCAATCCTTAAATCAGTAATTTAAAAGTATATAATCCTTAATAAAAAGTCGGGTCATTACATACTATCCCCCTTAAAAGAAATTTCGTCCCGAAATTTGTACCGCAGAAAACAACTCTGAGTACTTCACTTTCTTGTTAGACCGTAGTCTATTCTTGACCATGTTATATTCATAGGTCCCTTACTATCGGTATCGACTTAGTCCTTAGTACCTGAACTTCCCGATCTAAGATAGATTTGGATCTTCCTTCGTGACTCAAATATTGACTAATAACAATGTTGTTCTTATGGATCATATGTTTTGAATCGTAAACATTTTTCTCTAATTGCGACACATGGGATACATTACGCACATTCTCAAAGCTTAGCGCTAACGCCAAACAGTAAGTTATTGGGCCTATCCTTTCTACAATCTCGTATGAGCCTATAAAACGGGGTTTAGGTTTACCCTTCACATTGAGTCCAATGATTTCTCTTGATGGAGAAACTTTTATGGAAATTATCTCTCCACTTTCACATCATAGGTCAATTTGTCATTTGTCAACATATGACTCTGTCAATCATGGCCCCTATTTTATTCACTATCAAATTTTGACGGATGATTTCAATCATCTAGTCATTTCATCCCAACAAAGTGGTGATCTATATTTTCTCACGTGTAACGCCTCATTTGCCAACCTATCGATAGTCGATTGATAACTGGTATTATATCTCTCACAATGAGTGGCAAAAACATGTTCTCAGCTTTCACCCCGGTTTAGCTCAGTCGTCCTTAACATACCTTATTAGTAATTTCTATGTCATTTAAGCGGAACTATAACGACTAATATCTCTAAAGTATTCCTAAAGCAACTTAAACAGTTTGTAAGGAGACCCACCATTTCGAGCATGTAAGCAGTTAGCTTAAAATGCCGTTATAAACTTTTATTCATTCATTGAAGGAATCTCGAGTCATGTGGGCATTGACTACCCCCTTTCGTGACAACCTTTGCTTAAGTCTTAAGGATTCGAAAAATCAATCTCGACAAATCCATTAGTTCGTTAAGGGTTCGGTTTGTCTCAAACACGATTTTAAGCTAGACTTTATGAGCTCAAATACTCAAAGTAACAATATGATATGTTATAAAACCTTCACTTGCTAGCACGCAAGACATATTTCAACAAATGAGGTTACATCTCGTTTCATTCCTCCTAACTAGAATTTTTTTCTAGATCTTAATACATCTTAGTACTTCCTGGTGATAGTATAAGGGTGTCGTGGCTTTATCTTATTCTTAAGTTCATTGTCATGGAGATGCATATCTTCCCTTCAAAGAAGATAGCATTATTTGATTCCTCGTGGTAATTCTTGAAACTTCTTATCCTTATTCTTACTCTTAACTTCTCATCCTTCCTTCGTGCTCCTACCACAATTTTCCTCAAGCTGGGTGGTTTAATCACTTCTATCATCATCTTATCACATCTTAGACGAGGCCTTCCGGCTCACTGTATCATCTACTACATTGGTCTTGTCCATGTGATGGTTAATACCAAAATCATAATCTTTTTCGGGTTCAACCCATCCTCTTTGTCTCATCAGCTACTACAAATTCCTTATCAGGTTTTAGAATTTCTAGCACTACAATTCAAAATCATCAAAACTCTTTATCAGTAAACTATCATTTATACTCGACACCAATTGTTCGAGTGTCAGATACCAACATTTATGTGCGTTATTCATAACTCTCACACTCACTCCATTTAGACACATAATCGATATCAAACTCAAATAATAATTTATATCTTAACAATTTATCATGCTCATAGTTCTCGATTAAATCTCGGACTTTGTAATTAAATACTAAATTCCAACTATAATTAATTAACATGCTTCTCTAATTTATTTACCTCATTTAAACTAATAAATCTAATCCATGCTAATTTCTCATACTTAGCCATTTTATATGCATTTCTCATGTAATTCAAAAAGCTCAATAACTTACTAATCATGCTCATCTCATAAATACTCAAATAATTCATATAGTCTTACTAACATAGCATTAACTCATATGCACTGCTAGTTCACTTACATGACTTCACATACTCCACATATCTCAACTTAATAAATCATCGAATAGTTAGAAAATTTGTATTTAATGGAAATAAATTCCAAAAATTTAAATACAAATATTTTTAACTAAACACATTGGCATGCTCAAAATAACTCAATTAAAATCGAGCATCGCTCGTCTCTGGCCTTATGACTCACGGCCTTCATCAAATCTGAACCTTGGTGTTTAAATTAATCTAAGTAAATTATACGTGCAATATTTAATAAATATAAACACATATATAAACTCAAATCATTCAATATGTTCCAGAAAATGCCACTTTCTTGAGCAAAACTCACACCTACTGATTTGGCATAAATTCGTTCACCCAATAGTACTTTTGTACATGGTCCCTAAATGTTCCTTATGTTCATCTTCATTCTTGGAGTCACTAAGACGAACTTATCCAGGTGAAGGTAGAATACTCTATCAATGATGCCCATGAATATATCTGGGCATTTGTTAGCCTGAATGGCACAACTACAAACTTGTAGTGGTCATAACCCCTTCTAAAAGTTGTCTTGGGTGATGACATCCGATCCTCAATCGATCTTGGAAAACACATTTGCACCTTTGAGTTGGTCAAACAATTCATCTACCCTCACTAAAGGATATTTATTCTTGAGTATTAATTTGTTCCACGCTCTATTGTCTGTGCGCCTTTTTAAAGTACCATACTTCTTCATAACATACAAAATATGCGCTCCTGATGGGAATGCACTAGACATGATTAAACTTAGGTCTAGTCGTTTTCTGCAATTGGATCTCTAGGTTCTCCAACTCCCTTGGAGTAATCTTGTTCGATGCTTTTGATACACGTGTCGATCCTGGTACTAGGTCGATGGTAAATTCTACTTATCTATTGGGTGGCAGTCTTGGTAAGTTCTCCGGATAATCATAATGAAATTCACGTATAACTTCTACGTCCTCAACTGTCCTTTCTGTGCTAGCTCATCCGTTTAGGTATACAAGGAAAACTTGGTAATGTTTCTTATTTATCACCTTCATGGCTTGTATGTATGAAATAACTGATATTCTCTCCTTATACTTATCTCTTGAAAACTTAATGCGTCTATTCTTGAAGGTTTGAAGGAGATTTCTCATTTAATGCATAAATCGTAGCATATAATTCTCAGCTAACCAGTCCATTCCTAGGGTTACATCTACGTTCCATATTGGTATAACATCAAGTTATTCGCTACCACCTTAAGTGATCTTACATTCAATTACAGGTTCATATAACTACGCGTTACTACCGTTATCCCTTCTACGGGTGAAAAGTTTTTTTTTTTTTTTTTTTTTTTTTTCATGTCTTGACCACTTTGTTCAGTTTGAATTTGTGTCGGTTGATCCCCGAGCATAACTACCTTGGCGTCTAGAGTTTTGTTGAGTAATTCAAAGTACGTAAACTCACCGTGGTTGGCGAATGCCATTCTTATCTCATACTTTAGGCCAGGTCGAAACTTCTTCAGCATCTATTCATCGATGTCCACCTATTGTGGGGCATAACGGATATGTCGCAGCAAATCTGGTCGTACTTGGTCATAGACATCTTGTTTTGCTTGAGGTTGAACATTTTCGTTTCTTTCCACTTATCGCAGATATAAAAAAAATATGTAATATGTGTCCGTCTTATAGTCTTACTAAGACAAGTTTGCTAACATTCTTGAGTCATTGCTTTTCTTTTGGCCTCCCACCAAAATCTGTAGATCTAGTCAACTGGAATGCAACATATGAAGTCGTTCTGGTGCGGTACAAAGAAAATCAAAGATTCTCTTCATCGTCTTAATCTAGAGTTTACCCTCAACTGGATTCTTAGTTTCATTGATAAAACAATCTTTACTCGAGAAAAAGTTCATCCATCTTTCGTGATGGTTCATTTCTGTCCCCACCTCGTTTCTAGCTTCTCATCTACCAGACATTCTATTTTTAACAAAAAAAAAACGATCATCAATACATTCCTTTTCTCATATCACATGTGTAACACTTTTTCCATGATTCCATCGTGAAATCAGCATAGACAAAATAACTCAAGTCCTTATTCTCAACCTTACGGTTTGTACTATAAATTGTTAACAAAAGGAGTGGTCGATAATAATCAGAGGAGAAATACTAATCTCAACTAATTTAGACACAACTGAAAGTCAATTAACCATGCTATAGTTTGGGTGACTTACTAAGTCAATATACTAACACTTCTTAGTCGTATACCTCAAAAGAATCTACTAGAACAACTCAAAAGTTGCAAAGGCTCAAATCTCGAATGATATAAAGTGCTGCAGAAAATTTGTTCAAGAGACTCAAATAAATAACCAGAGGGTAGAAAGGAGTAACTACCAAGTCGAACAAAATGACCTAGAGTGAGAACCCATCTGATTTTTTTTTTTTTTTTTAAACTGAAGTTGAAATACAGGGGTTTATAAACCCAAAAGACGTCTACTGAGATTTGGATCATGTGGACTGGCCAAGTCCAACATAATCACTTCCCAGTTACACGGGAAACATCATCCCGAACTTGGTAATTCTGGGTCTTCTAAATTCTCATCATACTATACATAACAAAACTTAAGTTCACACCAGCAAGCTAAAAGCTTAAACTCAGGGTCCTATGTTCTAGACTCTTGTTTCGAAAGTTCAATATTTTTCGACTCTCCTCTCATGTTGCGGTGGTGGTGGCGGAGAATTATCCCGCCTATCCTTCACATCACACTCTTGATGACATCTTTGAGGCATTTTTGAAATCACAAAAGGAAAACTCAACTCGACCAACGCTCTAAGCATCCTCAAAACTCAAGTTCAATTTACTAACTCAACTTTAAGGAAACCCTCACGGTCACCTTAACATTCATCTGTAAGGCAATAAGCACTCACGAAATGCTAACAACCTAATATATCCATCAGTAGAATGCCTCTTTTTAGAGGACTTACATAAAGGAGTTATATAAACCCTACAAAACCATAGTATCTATCGTAATGTCCCTTCTAAACCGACACCATTAATAGTACTATGTCTCGGTCTGGACCTCTTACAGTAATTGCTACCAGTTAACTCATCTAGTTGCTACTTTAGCACACTAGGAACATCCATCTATTTAACATCAGTAGGGTACTATATTCGCATGCTTATCTATCAGCATGTCAAAAGCTCAAGTATCAGTATCTCCTAAGTAAGTTATATACATCGCAATGTAATTGAAACTAATCAAAAACAAAGGTGTACTGCACATACTCTCAAGATCATCCTTAGTTCTAGCCTACATCGGATTCTCTTCTCATCCTCATCAACTCTAGCCCTCCTCGGCTACTTCTCATCCTCATTATCGTTTATCATTTTATCATCTTTGGTAACTGATACTCAAGGATCGACTCGATATCTACTACACTCTTCTAGAGTCCCTGGTAGAAAACAAGCATCCGGTCAGTAGATCCGCATAGAAAATCTGGGTATCTGTAACAAATCCCATCTCCTGTGGGTCCAATGCTCAAGACGACATGTCCCATCATATTGAGTGGCTTTCTTCCTTGCTCAATCCTACCACTCGATTGGTAGCACGGGGACTAGGTGCACGATGCCATCCAGTCTATTAACAACCATAAGGCTTTCATCCTTTCATAGTCTATGAACATGTGTTTGAAAATCTGCTAGGGTATCTCTGTACCACATACTGTACGCCTCGTCCTCGTATCCGATCTTTCCTGAGTTCGATCTCACAACAGTCCACTTTCGTGCAGTGCCAACAGTCCTGGCCAACCTATAAGGAGAACTTAAAGGTGACTCTAGGAACTAACTCTACTTGGCTCCAGCAACAAAAATAAACAAAACATAACTTAGCAAAACTCCTATTAAGTAGTACTGTTATCTTAAAACTCAAGCTCAAAACATCTAAATTCTCATCTCGTCCCGTCTTTACTTAGTAGGGAATCTCTCTAAACAATGATATTAGATCCCTTAATCTAAATCATCGTGACTCAGTAAGACAACTCAACAATTCTCTCTCAAAGCCATCTCCAAAGACTATGGCTCATGATACCTCCTCAAGTACCATTAAGGTTGCGTGAGCAAAACTCGCGTCACAAAATAACTCAACATATCGTACAATATCTCATTGCAGCATGCTAATAACTCATCATTAATCATGCTATTATACTCAAGCTCATAACTCAAACTCATAACTCAAACCAACAAGTACTTAAAGCAATTGCTAATTCTCTCAAGCTTTAGCTCTAAGTTCTCATTTCATCCTTCTACTTAGTAAAAAAAAAAAAAAATCTCTCTTAACAATGACATTAGATTCCTTCATCTAAATCATCGTGACTTATCACAACTGCTCAAACAATTCTCATCATAAAACATCTCAAATACATCACATCATAACTCATAATTATGCATCCTCAATCATATAACATCATATGATATAAACGCTCTCATGATTCATCATGTAACATCAACATATGCTCTTACAACATAATAACTCATTATTAATCATGTTGTCATCCTCAAACTCAAACTATGCACCTTTAAAGTGTAACATCATAACTCATCATATAACCTCAACATCATGCTCTTCAAAATTTAACGTCAAATAAACTTTGAAATTTTACATACCTCGTTGAGCCTGGTGTGATGGTGCGCTGAGCTCACGGTTGTTAATAACTATTAGTCTAGCGACTCATTCTAGACTAAACTCAAGACTTCTAATTCAGAGCTTTCCTTCGCTCTGATACCACTTTGTCACAGCCCGCCCTAACTAAGGATAGTTAAGCCGAGTGATCTACGACTAGGGATGGGGTTAAAGAAGAAGGGGAAGAAAAGGGGCGTCATTTATAGCCGTAAAACTTACTCATCTTAATAAAACTCGTCATTTTTATTCATGAATACTCAATTGAAAATAGTCTATGAAAGACAGCATAAAACTTAATTAATATCATTAATCAAGTTATACATCATATGAAACCATTCTCTTAAGACTCAAAGTATGACATAACATACTATAACATCAACAACATCTTGCAGCGGAAAGTAGCTAGACATATGTATGAAGACATATTCTAGACAGGTTAACTATTTATTAACAACCTTGGAGACTCCGCTCATTGCAGCACCATCATCACATCAGCTCAACCTGCACATTTAGAAAACATATGCAGGGCTGAGTACAAAAGCACTCAGTGGGCACGTATGCCTAGGTATAAAAATACATGCTTCAAAACTGTAAATTGTCATGCCATCATAAACAGTACAGCAAGGGAGTTTTTCGCTAAAAAGGCCCAAGCTTACTAAGTTCATTTGTGATTCTTAAAGTTCGTCTGCAGACTAAGTTCTCTTGTAATCTATCATATCTAGAACTGTGTGCCGGAGAGGTGGCCACCTCTCACGGTCACTTGACCGGCCAACCCGCTAGATGACTCACGGTCACTGGTGTACACTAGTCCTGGCAGGATAGCTATCAACTGCTCAGGACCCGAATTCGATTGCATCATTGGCAAAGCCAAAGCAGATAGATATCATACTAAAATTTAAACATTTATGGCAAGACAACAATTGAAATAATTTTCAGTTCAATGATTTTGTAATGAAATATCTTGTTTAAATGTAACATTAAATTCGTTTGATAGATATATAAAACTGAAATTAACAGTTAAATCATCTCATGCATTCATTCGTATAAGAGGCCTACGACACGCAGGGGATCTCTATATACGTATAGTAAAAGTAATGCCCACCTGATTGCAGTGTTTTGCTACTTAAGACAACGATTCTCTTTCCTTAGCGCGATAGGTTACTCAGACGCTTTTGTTTATTTGAACCTTTGATAACACGAAAACATGTGTTCGAGTGAATAATAGAAAAGATAACAACAAATGCAGTGAATCACTTATTCACTCATTTCTCTAACTACCCATATTTCCTTAAACGACTATATCTAACTCATATACAATCGTTCTTCCTTTATCAAAATACTTCATGTACCTTTGAGGATGTAGGAAATTCCATTTTATTCATTTATTTATCTATTATAAATAAAGAATAATTCTATAAACATAAAACGTTTTCCTTTTCCCCATTTAATAATGCCAATCTCCAATATATATACATACACATCAATAGCTCATTTATAAACTAAAAGTGATATTTTATCAACAATAAAACTTTAAAATCCTTAATAGGAATTATTTTGAATCATTTCCATCTCAACAAAACTGTATAGATTCAACTTCAACTAATAAACTGCTTTTACTCCGAACTCGTATGGAGTCGAATTTTATTTCAATAGAAACCTCTTTGAGTCTAGTTTAATTGAAAAAAAAGTGTGTTGAAAAACTCCAAGTAGTTTAAGAGATATAGCGATTTTCCCATCGCCTACCAGATTCGGCAGTTTCTGCCAACTGAAAGTCCAGATCTTTGAAAAATAGCAAACGTTTCCGGAATGACCCCAAATTTTATATGCAGATAGATAACGCATATAAATTTATACCATAAAAATTTGAGAGCTAAATATCAACATATGGTTACTGAAATAGTTAACTTAATCATCTGCCTCACGACAGTTTCAACAGATACGGGCAGTAGACTTCTCAAATTTTAAAAGGGTAGTAAACGAAGTTCAAATAACATGAAACTTTGTACAAATATTCACCACACTCCCATCTATACCCCAGAAATTTCACATAATATAATAGAAACGGGAATACCTTGAATAGGTGTATGGTATTAGTCTCTGCAGATTTTATATATGGCATAGATTAGAAGCCAATTGTGAAGAAGAATTGAATGAGATGAATAATCTTCACTCTATTACTTTATAAAACTTGCTGCAGAGGTGGGAATGGGTGAGTTGAGATAGTGGAATAGGTTTTAAAGAAGCAAAATTCTATTTGGAGATTGACTTTAGAGGTGAAGAAAATTGTGAAGTAGTAGGTGAAGAAAATTGTGAACGTATTGGTGAAGAAAATTGTGAACGTATTGGTGAAGAAAATTGTGAAGTAGTAGGTGAAGAAAATTGTGAACGTATTGGTGATTGGTTTAATAGAAGAATGAGAGGGATGTGGATGAATGAGAACCATATGTGCTTAATCTCATATAAACACATTAAGATATATAAGCCTAATTCTCATTGAAGCATAAAATTCACTTGAGCTTGCCTCTAACATAAATTAAATTACTCATGGGCTTAAGTAAACAATCGATAAAAGATTCATATTTAACACTTCAGTGTTAAATTCTCCACAATAAATTAATGGACTCAAAATATATTTTGAGTGCATCATCTATTGAAAATAAAAAAAAATAAATCATCACATATATAAATTATCAAATTCATATAAGTTCGTATTTTATTAATGGATGCTGATCCCTAATTACCATAATCAATCCTTAAATCAGTAATTTAAAAGTATATAATCCTTAATAAAAAGTCGGGTCATTACACCTTTGCCTCTCCGCCGCCCGCAAAACCTTGATTTCGGCGGATCTAGGGCTTCCGGCGAAGCGCACACAGCTTCAATCTCACCAACCACGGACAACGCCTCCCCCACTCAGGTAGCCCTCCCAGAGGTCGCTCATCACCGTGGAACAGAATGGTCAAGGGAGGAGGTGGCGAAACCCTGACAAACATGGTTTTCGTACCTCAATATCGCATGAATTGTTGTCATTTTCCCCCATGAATTGATTGCTAATATGTGTTTGTATCCCAATTTTGAGTTTTGTTGAGTTTTAATTCCTTGGTGTAGTTTTGGAGTGATTTCAGGGAAAATCAAGAATTAATTGGAGGATTTTGAAGACATGAGATCGAAGTACGTCTCGAGAGGAATCCGTGAGCGCAAACGGCGACCAAATCCGAGTCCGGACGAGGGAGAACGGAGCAAAACGAGCGGACTGTGCAAAACGCCCAGTACCCCGCGGTCACCACCCGCGGCCGCGGGGTAAGACCGCGGGTTAGCTGTTCCCGACTCAGGAGACACCCGCGGTCACCAACCGCGGCCGCGGGGCGGGACCGCGGGTCCCCTGAGCATCCCCC